>NC_064925.1:145151705-145454736 GCF_023897955.1 Schistocerca gregaria
TCGGATTCCGATTTGGAACATTCATTTGTCGTCCGTTTAGCTATTCAGGCTTTTGTAACTTGGTTTTTACCGCGGGCGAGGAAAGCTAATGAAGCTATGGGTATTACCGTTAAACCTGCGTGCATTAGGCTGTAATTGTGACCAGGCGAGGCTGTGTCTGAATGCGGTCCGCCGCTGCCGCTCCAGTAACTGATATTTACGGTTTCATGCGGTGACTTAATGGTCCACAGGGCTGCTACTATACAGGGCTGTAAGGGCAGAGGGAGCGCGCTACTACAGATTTAAAACGACGGGATTGTAGTTAGGAAGGGCCGTCACGTATTGTGAATAGCTCACAGCGAAATCTGTTTTCTACAGTTGTCTGAAATTACTAAATACGAATTTCACTGTGGCCCCGTAAAGAAGAGAATTCCTGAAACATCCCCCGCCACTACCGAAATACTGATGATGTCCCATTCCTAAGAGGAACATTTTTGAATATTTGGACGTAAACGTGCACAATTTTTTGAATACCGTATAATAATCAATGTCAGTGCTACCAATATTTACTACCGCTTTTTTTTGGACCCATGTTGCCAGTTGAGAAGCAACTTGAATGTAAAGTAGCCGCACCGTGTGTACTAACCCACTAACCCGACAACGGCGGGGACAGTGACGTACTAAACCCTTGATTCTCAAACCATATCTCGAAAACATCTTTGTCTGAGGATGACAAGACGGCCGGTGTGACCGAGCGCTTCTAGCCGCTTCAGTGTGGAACCGCGCGACCGCTACGGGCATGCCTCGGGCATGGATGTGTGTGATGTCCTTAGGCTACTTAGGTTTAAATAGTTCTAAGTTCTAGGGGACTGATGACCTCAGATGTTAAGTCGCTCAGGGCCAGTTGAAACTTTTTTTTTTTTTTTTTTTTTTTCGACGATGACACGGCGGACGGTTGGCCACAATGGCCTACTTATGGCAGAATCGGCTGTGCTTTGCGATTCCTTTTATGAAGCTGGCATGTTTTCCGGTTCCAATCAATTTGTGAGAGTGCCCTCTCTACTAAGGTTAAATTCTTTGCTAATTTTGAGACGATCGTGGGGCATTGTAGTCGTGCACAAGCGAGTCTTTCGTTGGATCGTGTGTTTGTACTCACTGCATCGTGGAGGCAGAATTTAAAGTTTGTCACGTGGAACAGTAATCAGTATAAAATAGGACGTCAGTGTTGGCTATGAGTGAAGTGAAGCACTGGAATCTATCAAGAACATTAATTAACCAGTAAATGCCCAATTTTTAACGAATTAAACTCCCACATATAAAACAGCTAATAGCTTCAATCGTCTGATTATTTTTACAAATGATTTAATATATTAAATATTTGACGTTGAGCAGAAAGGCTGAGAAAGATTATTGAAGGTTTGAAACTGTGCGTAGCGTATGTTGGAAGTCGCCCAGTAGCCTTATTATGAAACACCGGCTGTTTATTATCTAGGAAATTTGCAGTCCATTCTAAGCAAAAAGAAGTTTTCCTGTCAGCTCAATATCTATGATCTTATATCTCCTATATGTGTGTGGTATAATGATATAACTTTGCGGCTACGTTGTAAGATACATCATGTAGATACTGCACGCAAAGTACCCTGCGAACAGAGTTAGCCGTGAAGAAGTAATAAATTAGAGATTCATGTCCGATGTTGAAGTTTTATTGCTCTAGTTTATCACGCATCTAAATGCCCTATGAGGTCATAACTCTTGAACTTTGTGTCGCACAATGATACAATTTTGGAAGCACATTCACTGGTACACTATGTGATCAAAAGTATCCGGACATCACCAAAAATATACGCTTTTCATGTTAGGTGCATTGTGCTGCCATCTACATCTACATTTATACTCCGCAAGCCACCCAACGGTGTGTGGCGTAGGGCACTTTACGTGCCACTGTCATTACCTCTCTTTCCTGTTCCAGTCTCGTATGGTTCGCGGGAAGAACGACTGTCTGAAAGCCTCCGTGCGCGCTCGAATCTCTCTAATTTTACATTCGTGATCTCCACGCGAAGTATAAGTAGGGGGAAGCAGTATATTCGATACCTCATCCAGAAACGCTCCCTCTCGAAACCTGGCGAGCAAGCTACACCGCTATGCAGAGCGCCTCTCTTGCAGAGTGTGCCACTTGAGTTTGCTAAACATCTCCGTAACGCTATCACGGTTACCAAATAACCCTGTGACGAAACGCGCCGCTCTTCTTTGGATTTTCTCTATCTCCTCCGTCAACCCGATCTGGTACGGATCCCATACTGATGAGCAATACTCAAGTATAGGTCGAACGAGTGTTTTGTAAGCCACCTCCTTTGTTGATGGACTACATTTTCTAAGGACTCTCCCAATGAATCTCAACCTGGTATCCGCCTTACCAACAATTAATTGTATATGATCATTCCACTTCAAATCGTTCCGCACGCATACTCCCAGATATTTTACAGAAGTAACTCCTACCAGTGTTTGTTCCGCTATCATATAATCATACAATAAAGGATCCTTCTTTCTATGTATTCGCAATACATTACATTTGTCTATGTTAAGGGTCAGTTGTCACTCCCTGCACCAAGTGCCTATCCGCTGCAGATCTTCCTGCATTTCGCTTCAATTTTCTAATGCTGCAACTTCTCTGTATACTACAGCATCATCCGCGAAAAGCCGCATGGAACTTCCGACACTATCTACTAGGTCATTTATATATATTGTGAAAAGCAATGGTCCCATAACACTCCCCTGTGGCACACCAGAGGTTACTTTAACGTCTGTAGACGTCCCTCCATTGATAACAACATGCTGTGTTCTGTTTGCTAAAAACTCTTCAATCCAGGCACACAGCTGGACTGATATTCCATAGGCTCTTACTTTGTTTATCAGGCGACAGTGCGGAACTGTATCGAACGCCTTCCGGAAGTCTAGGAAAATAACATCTACCTGGGAGCCTGTATCTAATATATTCTGGGTCTCATGCACAAATAAAGCGAGTTGGGTCTCACACGATCGCTGTTTCCGGAATCCATGTTGATTCCTATAGAGTAGATTCTGGGTTTCCAAAAACGACATGATACTCGAGCAAAAAACATGTTCTAAAATTCTACAACAGATCAGCGTCAGACATATAGGCCTATAGTTTTGCGAATCTACTCGACGACCCTTCTTGAAGACTGGGACTACCTGTACTCTTTTCTAATCATTTGGAACCTTCCGTTCCTCTAGAGACTTGCGGTACACGGCTGTTAGAAGGGGGGCAAGTTCTTTCGCGTACTCTGTGTAAAATCGAACTGGTATCTCGTCAGGTCCAGTGGACTTTCCTCTGTTGAGTGATTCCAGTTGCTTTTCCATTCCTTGGGCACTTATTTCTACTGCAAGGTACTCCAAATCAGCGACCTCAGTAGTCGTTAGACATCGAGAGAGGGCAGAAAGGGGCTTCAAACGTGGTCAGGGGATTGGGTGTCACTTGAGTCATACGTCTGTATGCGAGGATTCCACACCCCTAAACATCCCTAGGTCCACTGCTTCCGATGTGATTGTGAAGTGGAAACGTCAAAGGAAACGTACAGCACAAAAGCGTACAGGCCGACCTCGTCTATTGACTGACAGAGACCGCCGACAGTTGAAGTGGGTCGTAATGTGTAATAGGCAGACATCTATCCAGACCATCAAACAGGAATTCCAAACTGCGTCAGGATACACTGCAAGTACTATGACAATTAGACAGGAGTTGAGAAAACTTGGGATTTCATGGTCGAGCGGCTACTCATAAGCTACACATCACGCCGGTAAATGCCAAACGACGCCTCGCTTGGTGTAAGGAGCGTAAACCTTGGACGACTGAACAGTGAAAAAACATTGTGTAGAGTGATTGTATCACGGTACACAATGTGGCGATCCGATGGCAGGGTGGGGTAGGGTGCATGCCCGGTGAACGTCATCTGCGAGCGTGTGTAGTGAGTGCCAACAGTGAAATTCGGAGGCGGCGGTGTTATGGTGTGGCGGTGTTTTTCATGGAGGGGCTTGCACCCCTTTTTATTTTGCGTGGCACTATCACAGCATAGGTCTACATTGTTGTTTTGAACACTTTCTCGCATCCCGCTCTTGTAGAGGAATTCGGGGATGGCGATTGCATCTTTCAACACGATTGAGCACCTGTTCATAATGCACGGCCTTTGGCGGAATGGTTACACGACAATAACATCCCTGTAATGGACTGGCCTGCACAGAGTCCTGACCTGAATCCTATAGAAGACCTTTGGGTTGTTTTGGAACGACGATTTCGTGCTAGACCTCCGTGTAGCAGTCCGTGAAGAATGGTCTGTCATTCTTCAAGAAACCTTCGAGCACCTGATTCAACATATCTGTAGCTGGAAGCTGTAATCAAGGCTAAGGGTAGGCCAACCCCATATTGAATTCCAGCATTAACGATGGAGGGCGCTACGAACTTTTACGTCATTTTCATTCAGGTTTCCGGATACTTTTGATCACATAGTGGATAAGTTGGGTTCTGTCTGCAAACTTTGTTGCTAGTAGGAACGGCAGTAGAGAACTGATGAGCTAAAAAGTCATGTCTGATGTTGACGTTTTGCTGCACGAACAGCGAAATATGTAATAGTCAATAAACATTTATCCTCCCACAATTTTCGGGGAAGGTGAGGTGGGGGATGATGGCTGCGATAAAAAGTTTCGTGGAGGTCTGAAACCATGTGTAATTATTCTTGGAAGCAGCTAAGTGATTTCATACACTAGATGAATAAAGACTGCATATTTGGGCGTGGTCAGTTACGCTGCCTCGAGACAAAGGCAAAGTTTCTAATTGTACTACATGTCTTATTTCATTAAAGCTTTTACGTATTGTTATACTTCGTAACGAGTAGGTAATGACACCATTTTAAATTTTTAAATTTGATCAATAACTATGGGAAATGTTCAAAATCAAATTTTGCCCCTGAAAGCCGTTAGTTAGGCAACCTACAACTGAGGTTGGGTTCCGGGTTCTAGGATACTCGCTTAGGAACATACAGGCCGGTACGCCTGAGATGCCAGTTAGTAATCTCTAGTCGAATTGCTTGAGAACTGGCAACACTGTCTCGAAAGTTGACTACACTGCAATTTGTTCTAAAGTTGAGCGCAGCTGTGTGTTTGTTCGCAAGTGTAGTGAGAAGCTCGTATTGCTGAGTTGTTGCAGAATTGGGGCGGTCTCCATTAGAACTGTGAACTGATATTGTGCAGTGTTACATGAAGACAGAGTCCATCAAGATATGTAAAGAGATGTTTCAAGGGAAGTATCCTGGTAGAAAATTCCCCACGACCAGCACAATTCAAGGCCTGTACTAGAAATGGACGGCTGTAGGATCCCTTCAGAATGTGCAGAAGAATAGGCGACCAACAGCGAACATCATTAAAAGTCAAGACGGAGTTCGCATGGACATTACGAGAAGTGCCCACAAGTCAGTGAGAAGATTATCGCAGCAGGTTGATGTATATCGTACATCGTGTTAAAAAAAATGGTTCAAATGGCTCTGATCACTATGGGACTTAACATCTGAGGTCATCTGTACCCTAGAACTGAGAACTACTTAAACCTAACTAACCTAAGGACATCACACACATCCATGCCCGAGGCAGGATTCGAACCTGCCACCGTAGCGGTCTCGCGGTTCCAGACTGAAGTGCCTAGAACCGCTCGGTCACAACGGCCGTCGTACATCGTGTCATCGTGTAGTAAAATATATGAAATTAAAAGCTTGTGGTGTGCAAGAGGTGAGCCCTGAGGACAAGGGTAATGAGTTCGTTACTATAACTGGCTGTTAAGAATCAATTGCTAGCAGTTTCTTGGATCACTAACTTTGCTTCATGTAGGATGTGGTACGGTTCCATTTGTCATATTATGTAAATTCTGGGAGCAGATACTGGTCGCAGGCATGTCTGCATGAAGATCTTTTCCATACAGAGAATACAGGTGTTTGGTGTGCGTTGTCCGGCATGCGTCCTATTGGCCCCACATTTTTTCAGTTACACCTAAAACAGCGCTGGATATCCAGATATCTATTACTCTTTCTATACACAGTTAACAAATGCAGAGAAGCAGTATACACTATTGCAAAAACACCGAACAACCGCTTACACATCCAACCAAACTACGGTCCACATCACCAACATGTTACCTAAACACAGAGTTGTCAGTAGACGCCTGACCCCCGTGGTTCCCGGAATTGACGTCGTGTGATTCTTATTTATGGGACTCACAAAAATGGAAAGTGTATGCTGATAATACTTCCCTATTAGACGATCCTCAACAGAACATTACTAGAGAAATTAAAAGTAACACGCCAACAGAATAACAGCGTGTTGCTGGGAACGTCATCACACGAAGTCATCGATGCCTGGGTACCCATGGCCACTATTTCCAGGATCTGTTGTAAACAGGTAACTACATATGTAATTCTTCATGCTTTTCCGGCGATCTGTTGACATCTTGGATATTCTGGAATCCAGCCGGCTGTTCGCGTCATTCTCGCACGATATTTCAACAGCGCGCCTCGTTGTCATCTGCAGGTGCTGCCTGAGACTGGTCCTTGGTTCGATCGAGTCCAGTATATATGCTTGGAAGGAGCTGGGCGTTCCCTAATCGGTCCGCGCCGAGTCGTGTGTTCCGTCCGTGGTCCGCGCCCGCCAGACTCGTCTTCAATGGACCCCTCCAGTCGCGGATGTTAAGACTGCCGTCCGCGCCCGTTTTGGCCGTCCTCAACGGTTGTGAGCGTCATCTGAGGTGTGTCAGACCCGATCTGAGATGTTGGGTACTCTGTCTCATGACTGTTACTATGATTTCCACTTCATGTTTTTTAACGTAACGATTATACACTCCTGGAAGTGGAAAAAGAACACATTGACACCGGTGTGTCAGACCCACCATACTTGCTCCGGACACTGCGAGAGGGCTGTACAAGCAATGATCACACGCACGGCACAGCGGACACACCAGGAACCGCGGTGTTGGCCGTCGAATGGCGCTAGCTGCGCAGCATTTGTGCACCGCCGCCGTCAGTGTCAGCCAGTTTGCCGTGGCATACGGAGCTCCATCGCAGTCTTTAACACTGGTAACATGCCGCGACAGCGTGGACGTGAACCGTATGTGCAGTTGACGGACTTTGAGCGAGGGCGTATAGTGGGCATGCGGGAGGCCGGGTGGACGTACCGCCGAATTGCTCAACACGTGGGCGTGAGGTCTCCACAGTACATCGATGTTGTCGCCAGTGGTCGGCGGAAGGTGCACGTGCCCGTCGACCTGGGACCGGACCGCAGCTACGCACGGATGCACGCCAAGACCGTAGGATCCTATGCAGTGCCGTAGGGGACCGCACCGCCACTTCCCAGCAAATTAGGGACACTCTTGCTCCTGGGATATCGGCGAGGACAATTCGCAACCGTCTCCATGAAGCTGGACTACGGTTCCGCACACCGTTAAGCCGTCTTCCGCTCACGCCCCAACATCGTGCAGCCCGCCTCCAGTGGTGTCGCGACAGGCGTGAATGGAGGGACGAATGGAGACGTGTCGTCTTCAGCGATGAGAGTCGCTTCTGCCTTGGTGCCAATGATGGTCGTATGCGTGTTTGGCGCCGTGCAGGTGAGCGCCACAACCAGGACTGCATACGACCGAGGCACACAGGGCCAACACCCGGCATCATGGTGTGGGGAGCAATCTCCTACACTGGCCGTACACCTCTGGTGATCGTCGAGGGGACACTGAATAGTGCACGGTACATCCAAACCGTCATCGAACCCATCGTTCTACCATTCGTAGACCGACAAGGGAACTTGCTGTTCCAACAGGATAATGCACGTCCGCATTTGCTGTTCCAACAGGACAATGCACGTCCGCATGTATCCCGTGCCACCCAACGTGCTCTAGAAGGTGTAAGTCAACTACCCTGGCCAGCAAGATCTCCGGATCTGTCCCCCATTGAGCATGTTTGGGACTGGATGAAGCGTCGTCTCACGCGGTCTGCACGTCCAGCACGAACGCTGGTCCAACTGAGGCGCCAGGTGGAAATGGCATGGCAAGCCGTTCCACAGGACTACATCCAGCATCTCTACGATCGTCTCCATGGGAGAATAGCAGCCTGCATTGCTGCGAAAGGTGGATATACACTGTACTAGTGCCGACATTGTGCATGCTCTGTTGCCTGTGTCTATGTGCCTGTGGTTCTGTCAGTGTGATCATGTGATGTATCTGACCCCAGGAATGTGTCAATAAAGTTTCCCCTTCCCGGGACAATGAATTCACGGTGTTCTTATTTCAATTTCCAGGAGTGTATTATTTAGTTCATTGTCACTTGAATTTCGGGCGTGAGATGCACCTGTTTTACGTCGGACACACTGTAGATATAATATTTGTGAAGAGATTGTAGTATGGAGCAGTTAAAGAAGTATCGTTGTGATTAAGCACGACTCAGGCGTCTGCAATATTAATTGCATATGTAGAATAAGAAACAGCAATGGAAATATTCGAAGTTTGAAGTAAATTTTGATGGTTTTCATGGTCACCAATCAAGAAAGACACTTCTTCTTCTTTTGTAGTTGTATTTGATAGCTGGATGCCCTTCCTCACATCTCCGCCCCCCCCCCCCCCCCATCCTCCCATTTACGGTTTGGAATCTTTGTATGCCATCTGTCTGCGTCTAGTGTTATCACATGTTCAAGTGTGACAGCGTGTTCTAACTGTGTAGCTTATACACTGATAAGCCAAAACATAATGATCACTGCCCACCGTGACGCTGGATGCCCCCTGGTGGCACTGCAGTTCAATGACGCAATAACAAATGTAGCGAAGAAGAGCAGACAAGAACGAGGGATCACCCTAGCGAAGATAAGGGGTGCAAATGGGAAAATCCATTGAGATACGCCACTTTGACAAAGGGCAGATTATTATTGTTGTGGTTGGCAGGAGAGCCAACCCGTATACCTAAAGGAGGCCGAAATGCACGCGTTTTAGCTCACGCAGGCTGGCGTGAGGAACATGACAAGGGAATTAGAATCGAGAAAAGCGGACGTAGCTGGTGGAATACTTAACTTTAATCCATTAATGGAGAACGTCGCTCTTTATGGTACATGAATCACAATATCAATAGTACGGATACTGGCGCTTTGCTAGGTCGTAGCAAATAACGTAGCTGAAGGCTATGCTAACTATCGTCTCGGCAAATGAGAGCGTAGAAGTCAGTGAACTATCCCTAGCAAAGTCGGCTGTACAACTGGGGCGAGTGCTAGGAAGTCTCTCTAGACCTGCCGTGTGGCGGCGCTCGGTCTGCAATCACTGATAGTGGCGACACGCGGGTCCCACGTATACTACCGGACCTCGGCCGATTTAAAGGCTACCACCTAGCAAGTGTGGTGTCTGGCGGTGACACCACTATTATTACGCAGGGCCTCAGAGCAAATATCTCGAAAACGCCGTAGCTGGTCGAATGTTCACGAGCTACTGTAATGAGCGTCTACGGAAAGAGCTAGAAGGCCAGTGAAACTTCCACTAGGTGCTAAATGATTGGATGTCCACGGATCTTCACAGAATGTGGTGTTCGGAGTCTTTTCTGTTCTGTAATGTTAAACAGATGATTAATTGTGGCAAATTGACCGAAGAAGCACAAAATGCCGGAGCACACACAAGTATTTCTGAGCACACCGTTCGTCGCACATTGTCGGACATGGATCCCAGAGCAGACCACGCTTGCGTGTTCACATGTCGACCCAGCGAAATCTGAAATCGTCAATTACGATTGAAGTGGGCACGGGATCCAATCGTCGGAAAGCTGAAACGTGTCGAGTCCTCGGGTGAAGCGCATTTTTGCTACACTAGCTCGATGGTCGTCTTCACAAACGTCGTCATCGAAGTGAACTGAGGCTCGGACCGTGCAGCCCACCAAGAACGTTTGTGGTGGAAGCGTTATTTTGCTATAGGAGATATTCTCCTGCGCTTGCGTGGCACCTGTGGTAGTATTGGGAGATACGCTGATAGCTGCTATTCATTTGCATCCCTCAATGCTTGATGTCTTTTTCGACGGTGATATCTCATTTAAACAGTTAATTTCCTGTGCATCGGTGTCATAACCGTGCTACAGTAGTGAGAGAAACATTAGGAGTGAACTCACGTTGATGTTTCGGAGATCAAATTCGCCGATGTAAATCCTATGGAACCCCTCTGGATTCCCCCCCCCCCCCCCCCATAGGATTCCTCGCAGATTAGAACTGTGTGCCATACCGAGACTCGAAATCGGGACCTTTGCCTTTCTCGGGCAAGTGCTCTACCAACTGAGCTACCCAAGCAAGACTCACGCCCCGTCCTCACAGCTTTACTTCTCTATCTCTTCTATCAACCCTATCTGGTACTGAACCGACACGGGTGAGCAGAATTCAAGCAGTGGGCGAAAAAGTGTACTGTAACCCATTTCCTTTGTTTTCGGACTGCATTTGCTTAGGATTCTTCCAATGAATCGCAGTATGGCATCTGCTTTACCAACGATTAATTTTATATGGTCATTCCATTTTAAATCAAAAAATAGTCCAAAGCACTGTCTGAGCACTATGGGACTTAACATCTGAGGTCATCAGTCCCTTAGAACTTAGAACTATTTAAACCTATCTAACCTAAGGACATTACACACATCCATTCCCGAGGCAGGATTCGATCCTGCGACCGTAGCAGTTTCGCGGTTCCAGACTGAAGCGACTAGAACCGAACGACCAACGCGCCGGCCATTTTAAATCACTCCTAATGCCTACTACCAGATAATTTATGGAATTAACTGCTTCCAGTTGCTGACGTGCTATGTTATAGCTAATGACAAAGGATCTTTCCTTCTGTGTATTCGGAGCACATTACACATGTCTACATTGCGATTCAATTGCTATCCCCTGCACCATGCGTCAATTCGTTGCAGATCCTTCTGCATTTCAGTACAATTTTCCATTGTTACAGCCTTTCGATATACTATGGCGTCTTCCGCAAAAAGCTTCAATGAACTTCCGGCCTTGTGATATGGCGGATTATCTCGCTAATAATCATATATACCGATTTTTGGTCGGTGGTCATAACGTGCTGGGCATATTGTGTTGCACCATCATTAAAAAACTCTTAGTATTATAAAGTAGAAGAAATGTATGGTGAAACTAATATTTTCCATTTGGGATATAAAGTGACGCAGGAAGAATGCAACCATACTGCAAATTAATACGAGTGCCGCAAATGTCTGTATTGGCAGCTAAATGAAATGCCTTTGACTTTACTTGACACGTTTCGGGAGATACCCATTATCTAGTCACGGTCATTTATGTATTCAGATACATAAAGACACGTTTTAATTATCACAGTTGTCTTGACATGGCAGCTCTGTCAGTTACAAAGTGTCTTTATGCACCTGAATGCCTAGATAGATGATCACGGCTGTCTGTTGATAGATATCTATTGACACGCAGCAAATAAAGTCATTGGTTTTTTAACTAATGGCATTTCATTTAGTGACCAACTCAGCAATTTTGCAGCACTCATATGAATGTAATATTGATTGCAGTTAATAATAGAAATTTTGTATAGAATATCACTCCAGGGCTTTAAACACGTGGTTAACTGGGTTCGATTCCCGACAAAGCCAGGGGTTTTTCTTTGGTGGGGAGCCTGGAAGCCTCGTGAGGCCAACTGAGGAATTACGTGATCGAGTGTTAGTGGCTCCATGTCACGAAAACTGGAAACCGCGGGGAGACCAGTGCGCTGATCTCAGTGCCTCCAGTCCACACCCAGTGAAGCCATTGGCAGAGGATGACACGACGTTCGGTTAGTACCCTTATGCCCAAGACAGCCTGAGGACATAGTTTACGTGTTACTCAACCTTAGCAATAACAAAAAATTGTTAAGTTACACGAATGCTGTATCTTTTGATGAGAGCTTCATTTTTAAGAACTAGAGATTCCTTCACGAGATTCCTGTAAATGTTAAAAATATCAAAGGAACCCTTACCGACGATTGTCAATAAAGTTTCACGGCTGTCAGTGATGTAGTGACGTCGTCTGTAAAGGTACATTAATACCGTTCATTGTCTCTACTTAAAAGTTCCTCTTTAAAAATAATTCACTTATTTCTATTAACTTTTTGCTGGTATGAGCTCACATACACCCAAGGTAAAAGACTTAACGGGAATAACTTTACCCACAGATACGTTGAAAGCATTAGCTCCTTTAGTTTTAATGGCCTGGTTGAAAGAAAGTGAACTTGCAGGGCCGGCCGTGGTGGCCGAGCGGTTCTAGGCGCTTCAGTCTGAAACCGCGCGACCGCTGCGGTCGCAGGTTCAAATCCTGGCTCGAGCATGGATGTGTGTGATGTCCGTAGGTTAGTTAGGTTTAAGTAGTTCTAAGTTCTAGGGGACTGATGCTCAGAGCCATTTGAACCATTTTGAACCTCCAGGACAGTGTTGCGGTCTTGATTAAGGACAACAGAACAATGATCATGAGTTTCAAGTGGAGAGAGTAAAGATGATTTGGAACCGAATATGTGTCTTATTGAAACGTTGTGAAACAGGGCAACATTGGATAATAGTTGCACTATCTCATTTATATTCCTATAGATCTGAATCATCATACTCCAGAATGTGAGTCCATAGCTTCACCACTGCGCCGCCTTGCTCTAGGCTTTTATTTCACTGCCAGTACAATTTCTTGTTTTTTTTTTAATATACAGGGTGATTCAAAAAGAATACCACAACTTTAGGAATTTAAAACTCTGCAACGACAAAAGGCAGAGCTAAGCACTATCTGTCGGCGAATTAAGGGAGCTATAAAGTTTCATTTAGTTGTACATTTGTTCGCTTGAGGCGCTGTTGACTAGGCGTCAGCGTCAGTTGATACTAAGATGGCGACGCTCAACAGAAAGCTTTTCGTGTTATTGAGTACGGCAGAAGTGAATCGACGACAGTTGTTCAGCGTGCGTTTCGAACGAAGTATGGTGTTAAACCTCCTGATAGGTGGTGTATTAAAAGTTGGTATAAACAGTTTACAGAGAATGGGTGTTTGTGCAAAGGGAAAAGTTCTGGACGGCCGAGAACGAGTGATGAAAATGTAGCACGCATCCAGTATCTGGAGATGTTAGAGAATTCGTTGTTCCCTCAGCTCTAACAAGAAGCACAACAATTCATATTTCAGCAGGATGGAGCGCCACGACATTGGCACTTATCTGTCTGTAACTGCCTGAACGTCAACTACCCGAGGCGATGGATCGGCCGCCAGGCAGCCCGTGACAAAGCACTTCATCACTGGCCTCCAAGAAGCCCTGATCTTACCCCCTGCGATTTTTTATTATGGGGGTATGTTAAGAATATGGTGTTTCGGCCACTTCTCCCAGCCACCATTGATGATTTGAAACGAGAAATAACAGCAGCTATCCAAACTGTTACGCCTGATATGCTACAGAGAGTGTGGAAGGAGTTGGAGTATCGGGTTGATATTGCTCGAGTGTCTGGAGGGGGGCCATTTTGAACATCTCTGAACCTGAGTGAAAAAAAAACCTTTTTAAATACTCTTTGTAATGATGTATAACAGAAGGTTATATTATGTTTCTTTCATTAAATACACATTTTTAAAGTTGTGGTATTCTTTTTGAATCACCCTGTATATGACTGCTTTTGAGTACCAACAAAAAGATAACTAAAAAGACCGCCGGCACACAGGCGCAACCACTAAAATTGTGTCTCTGTATGTGAAATAGACTCAAGTTGGCTCTCACAGTGATCTCTTCCTGCTCATCGTGTACATGTGCCCATAGCGTGGACAGCCAGTAGGGATTGCTGTCAACATAGGACCTCATCACTTCTGCTTTGCAGTGGCGTACCTGGCCAACCTCCTGCTGACAGGCACCAAACCAGGATGCACCGTGGACAGTAAGAAAATTGTGCACCAGCAATTAGACAGCCACGAATCAGCAGTTGGTTTAGTTCAGTGCCTCCACCCTAGTATCTACAGGGATCTGAAAATTACCTTCCAATCTAGCAGTCGCTGTTTGTGGAGAACTTGGATCATTAATAGTCTGTATTATTACTTTCAGTTATAGCTACAAGACATAATTTCCCAAGAGACATGAAAATTACTTATATTTCATTGTATGACGCTTACATTATCAGTTGCCACGCATCAAATTGAACCATTTTGTACTGTATTGTAATATAAACTGAGCTGACAAGCCATGGGATAGCGATTTGCACATCTACAGATGGTTGTAGTATCACGCATACGAGGTATAAGAGAGCACTGCATTCGCAGAGCTGTCATTTGTACCCAGGTTATTCGTGCGGAAAGGCGGCCGATGTGGTTATTGGTCGCATGACGGAAATTAACCTACTTTTAACGTGGAATGGTAGTTGGAGAGACACGCATTTCAGAAATAGTTAGGAAAGGCAGCATTCCGAGATCCACAGTGTCAAGAGTGTGCCGAGAATACCAGATTTCAGGCATTACCTCTCGTCACGGAGAACGCCCTGGCCGACAGTCTTCACTTAACGACCGAGAGCAGGGCGGTTTCGTAGATTTGTTAGTGCTAACAGACAAGCAACACTGCGCGAAATAAGAGTGGGAATCAGTATGGCACGTACGAAGGACGTCTCTTCTAAAACAGTGTGGCGAAATTTGGCGTTAATGGGCTATGGCAGCGACGATCGACGCGAATGCCCTTACTAACAACACGACATCGCCAGCAGCGCCTCTCCAGGGCTAATGACCATGTTGATTGGACACTAGACTACTGGAAAACCGTGGTCTGGTTTCCGATTTCAGTGAATAATAGCTGATCGTAGGATTGAGTGTGGCGCATACCTCACGAAGCTGTGCAGTCTAGTGGTGACTTCATAATGATGTGGGCTGAGTTTATATGGAATGGACTGAGTCCTCTAGTCCAATTGAACCATTTATTGACTGGAAATGGTTATGTTAGGCTACCTGCAGACTATTTTCAGCCATTCATGCACTTCATGTTCCCAAACAACGCTGAAATTTTTGTGGATGACAATGCACCATGTCACCAGGCCACAATTGTTCGCGACTGGTTTGAAGAACTTCCAGGAAAATTCGAGCGAATAACATATCCGCCCAGAACGCCCGACACCCTGAAACCAATCGAACTTTGTGGAACATAGTCTTGAGGTTAGTTAGTTCACAAAATCCTGTACCAGCACCACCATTATGGACGGCTATGGAAGCAGCATAACTCAGTATTTCTGCAGGGGACTTCCAGCGACTCCATATCACCTTGAGTTTCTGTCCGCCCCAACAGCTGACTGGTTAGCGTGACGGATTGCCGCCCTACGGGCCCGGCTTCGATTCCCGGCTGGGTCGGGTATTTTCTCCGCTCAGTGACTGGGTGTTGTGCTTCATCATCATTTCAACGCCATCCGGTGAGTAGGCCGCCCAATGTGGCACCGAATGCAGTAAGAGCTGCACCAAGAAGGCCGGACCTGTCTCCGCAAGGGGCCTTCCGGCCAATGACGCCAAACGCTCATTTCCATACCTTGAGTTTCTGCACTACGCCGAGAAAAAAAAGAGGTCCGACACGTTATTACGATGTATACCATGACTTATCAGGTAAGTATACTATTAATAAATGTTAATTGTTATTTCCTATTGTGTTGCCACAGCTCTGTTTTAGTGCCGCCATATCAGACAAGTGTTTAATCATGGTAACATGCAAAGCTGTAAAGCTGTTAAGTCTTTGTGTAGTTCCGTACGTGTTCGATTCCACTCACTTTTCATTTTGCTAACTCAATACTGACACTGCACAAACGAATGCACCAATGATCTGTTCAATAGTGCGAGCGGACAATGCCTCAACCGCAGTCGAAATACAAAGCGCTTGGGTGAACAACATTTCCACTGATGCAGCGACACTGTGGCTACCCAAGCTGGCGACACGTGAACCTGCGTCGTTAATCCGCCATTTGAATTCTTGCCCAGGGTGGCTACCCGAATGTCGAAAGCAGCGTACTTAATCGCGCGTCTATGCGTATTGTTATTTACAGTGTATACACCATGTCGAACCAACGCTTGTGATAGTGGAGGCACATTTTCTGATTGTCAGGTTCATAAAAGTAATGGTTCTTAAAGAGAGAACTAAAGCCTGAGTTCTGTCAGAGAAATACAGAGTGCTCCTACCGATGTCGTTTATGCAACTAGCAACTTAACATCTGGCCTTCAAAAATCATGGGCGAGATTTTCACAATCTCTCCCTAGCTACGCACAAGCTCTTAATAGTACAGAAACAATGAACAGGGCCTTTTGTAAGAAATTTGGTACTGCTATTGGGATTTTGCTGGAGGCAACAGTTTCAAAATTGTTCAAGAAAAACGTACAGAAGTGTCCGTCAAACGCACTTTGCTATAGTATTAGATTTCAAATACTTTGCATATGAGGTATTTGTCATTAGAGAAAAGAACAGCCAACGAGCTGTAGTTCGTAATAATCCTAAGCATCACAGCGCGGGATTACAGAGACGAAATATTTCTTGTAATGTGGGCCTATACCAAGACGCGCGTCCAGCGTTTAAATACTCTAAATAGACACTATGACCTGCTGGGCGCACATATTTAAAATCATTGCCGCAGCGCTTGCTAGCAAGAAGCTGCGGAACAGAAGAAAGAACAGTCTATCTTTTGTTAAGAAATATTCCATAGACCTCATTATCTCTTGTACTTCTGGTCGCCGTCATGTTAAGACGTACAACATAACATTCCTACAAGTTGAATTTTTATTTTGGGTAAAAACTATGTGCAACGGCGAAAAAACGTTTCGGTAACTCGGGTGAGGATATAATGTACTTACGCACACACAAGGACATTTATTTTTAAGAAGGAACGGACTGACAAACCAGCGATTATTGCACTGCGCCATGTACAAAAGAAATATCAGATGTAAGTCACGCATTTATTGTGTATTTGTCAATGTCTAGAAGTTTAAAGCCAATTTGTTCAAAATCTATTAATATATTTTATGATGCAGTAATTTTCTTCTTGTTCTTTTCTTTCACTAAGCAAAAATGGTGTTCAAATCGTATATGAGTTTTATTACAGATTCGCTCTTTATCACGGTGTCTCGATTGTATTTGGGAGACCACTGATGTGTTCAACTTCCGATCTGTTAATCTTTCTCTTACGAAATTCCACTAATTTGCTTTCATTTCCATTTTTAATATTCAGATAGGTCCCTTAGGTATTTTCATCGATGATTCTGATTGCGTGAAGGCAATTAGTGTCAAAAGGTCAATTAAGAAAACCCCTTCGCGTAATCAATCCGTACGTCTCCTGAACACAATCAGGAACCGACGCATCGGTGATCAATTAATAATCTTTCTCTCCTTTCAAGTCGTTCTAGAAAACGGCCACACAGGATAGCCGTAAGTACGCAATATAGCGTTAGGTTCCATTTTGCCAGTAAATATTACCAACCAACAGTTACAGCATCATTATTATTAGTCACTACTATTTCTTATACAGAATAAGCGAGTTCCTAACGCCAGAACTTCCACCCCCCACACTCATCCCTCATCATTCAGGATTTGTAGTATGTTATTTGTGGCATTTCTTCCTACCACTGTACAAAAATTTCCTTCAGCACTAACCGTTCTTGATATGGTACCTGTTTTGGTCTGTGTTATTGGGCTATTGCGGCTCCAGCACGGTTGGCTATTACGTTAACATTATTAATTTAATTACGCCGGCGACATAATTGCCAGCTAAAATTGAAACAAACGGCAATTATACAAACTGCAAGTGCTCGACAAAGCCAGGAGCGTAATAAGGCCAGTGAATGAATACCAAAAAAGGTAGAAAGTGGGAAACAATTCCTGCTGTGGCAGATTTTTATATAGTAGTAGGAGGGGGGAGGAGGGGTGATATAAACAACATACCAGAAGTCATAACCGGTGGGGACTGACAATGGGGATGGTCATGCGTTTCAAGGTCACGTTTGTTTTTCCTAAATAACTCGAAAACTTTTTTTCTGTAGAAGTAACAGTTTGTACCTTCGCGGGCGGGAGAATGTGAAAATCTTGTGCCAGATTTATCATTATACGCTGCATAACTCGACAAGCTGTATCACGCTGTACAATCTGTTCCTACAAGACCTCTAACATTCATGGTGGTGTCTGTTTGTTCTATATCGTGTCTCCCTACCACTTTCGCGATAAGACGCTCTGAGCGCGTTTTTTAGGGAATTGACTAGTTTGAACCTGGGACCTGTTGCTGGTAAGGAGACGCCAGACCACTCACGACATGTAGAATTCAGAAGAGTTCAGTGAGAGTAGCGATGATATAACCAAATACTTAATGATTTCAGCGTCAGCTCCACTGCACTCCCTGTAAAAGAATCTTAATACTAACTAAATTTAGTGGAAGGGGTTCAAGGCTTTGCTATTTTTAGTTAGCTGGTAAAATGACGTCGAAAAAGCAGTTAAGTTTACCATTGGAAATTTTATTCTACTCAAAAAACATCGTTTATAAATTGCACTATTGATAAAAGGAAATGTTTTAATACAGGATGGTAAAAACCAACTGCGTTCAACAAAAATGTGAACGAATATTCCCCGAATGGGTTTCCAAGTTCTACAATGGATCGAAGGATGACCTATGCCATATCACATTTATAATCTAGGTTTAAATTAAGTTTCACAAGAGAGAAAACTATTAAAATGGTCTACAGTGACCCTCAATTATCTTTAATTACTTATCTAACTTGTCGTAAATCACAGTGGATGATGTGGCTTCTCAATAATTATATAACAGAGAAATCATCGCGTTTCATATTTTTACATCAAGTGGCAAATGTGAACACTATGAGCTTTAATTTACGATCGACACTAGTATTACGCAAAAAGGGGGTGTAACAGATGAGACTTCTGCAGTTATGAGTGAAGCCTTATCCGCTCAAAAATGCGGCATCGCGTGCGTTCATTACCTTGTCGATGTTTAGGCAGCGTCAGGGCGGCGGCGGGCAGCACAGCTCCGCTCACTTCGCCATCTCGGAAACAACTCTCCTCCTAACTTCTCCTTACTACAATTTATCGAAGTTGGTTTAAAAAACTATCTGGCTGTGTTTTCATCTGACCAATCAGGGTCTCAATGTTAACCTTAAGCTCTGCCTACAAAAATTCTGTCTATCCAATGAGCAACGTTATACTTTTCGTGGTGGGGTAATGTTTTTAAAGTTTGCAACGTAACAGAGACGCGAAAAAGTCTCACGCTAAAACTTGCAGCTAGTGTGGTCCTTTTAGCGTTATCGTAAGATCTATACTGTTCTTCTGGAGGGCTCTAGCTTTTAACATGGGCTGGGGGGTGGTCCTTGATGTAACAGAGATGCGAACTGGTCTCACGCTAAACCTTGCAGCTGGGGTTGTCCTAGTGGTTAACTGGCGACGTGGGTGTCCAGTCCGTCCCTTATCGTAGGGCCTTCTAGCTTAACACGGTTATGCTCTCGGGTTCTGTTCTCGTTTCTCCCCTCAGAACTGCGCCTGTCTCATGGTGGGGAGGTATGACATGCATTTAGGCATTCTTGTGTTAGTCTGTTGTATTCCATTTGCTCACTCGTTACTCGTATTACTTTGGTTAATTTATCGTCATGATTTATTCGGAGCTATGTGACATACTACTGGATTTGCTTATCATGTCAGGGTTTTCATGGAAGGTTTTGGATTTGCCTGACACCTTACAGACCTCATGCTTCAGAACAGCGCCTACGTTAACTTCTGTACATATCCCTATTCGTGCAGCGATCAAGACCGGGGATCTGGAATTGCTAGGTACATAGCCACTGGAATAACTGTCATAAAAAAATCATCTGACGTCATGTTTTACACAAAATATGAAGACTGAGACTGGTTTTCGGTAGCAAAATGGCTATAATGACAGACCTCTGTTTCAAGAATATCTTACATTTTGGTTCCTTGGTGTTATATTACGGCGATTATGCGAAAATCTTCTGGAATAAAGAAGCAGGAATAAATGTGATTCGAGCAATAATAATAACAGTAATAACAATAATTCCATATGTCTCAAGTTTCTGGTGCAAGTCTTTTAGTGTTCACCACTTGGGCGCCTTCACTGTCCCTAACTTACCCAGATACTCTACCGGGGAAACGGAACCTACAGTTTAACGTGAAACCCGAATTACACGTCGTTCCTGGTGAATCAACACATTATTGAGTGGTGAAGTGTAGGTTAAAGACAGTGTTAAATCCTGAGTGGTCTGAGAGGAATTCAATACCACGGCCTCACGGTTCCAGCCACGTGCGATACCATCAGACCACTAGGACAGATATTTCGAGCTATTACAACAGTAAAAACGCCTAGTAAAATGCCATAGATCTGCGAAGAAAACTGGCGTAGTGAGAAATTGGCTGCTGTTTACAAGGTCAAAAATTAATCAACCTCAGGAGGGCTCAAGGTATGACAGTGTATCACCTCCTCTACCCATGATAATGACCCCAACTTTGAGAAGAACGGAGTCAACAAATTTCTACCATCATGGGAAGAAGAGGTGATACGTGTCATAGCTTGAGGACTCCTAAGGTTGATTAAACTTTGACATTGTAAACAGCAGCGAATTTAGCACTACGCCAGCCTTCTTCATCCATCTGAAGCCACGCATTAATAATAATATTCCACAGGGCTACCAAATTACGGCCATACTGATTCCAACGTTTTCCCCACTGTTCCAAGTAGTGCAACACACCTTCTGTGAGGAAAAATCGGATAATTTAACCGGCCAATCGAGATGCGTAGGGATGTTCGCACAGTTGCGCTCTACAAAAACTTCGGCTCAATCGTTTACGTTCAGCACAAAATGACGTAGTAAATGGTAGCTATATCGGCATAATGGGTGAAATTGGTAACGAATGAAACGTAACTGAATGTGCGAGAGAGAAACGAAGCCAGACGCCTTCTCTTTCTTTTGGGCGTTAGGCCATTAGTTGGGTGTTAGGAGCGTATAAGATGAACATCAACAAAAGAAAACGAGGATAATGGAATGTAGTCTTACTAAATCGGGTGATGCTGAGGGTATTAGGTTTGAGACTCTTAAAGTAGTAAATGAGTTTTTCTATATTTTGTGGAGCAAAATAAGTGATGACGGTCGAAGTAGAGAGGATATAAAATGTAGACTGGCAATGCCAAGGAAAGCGTTTCTGAAGAGAGAGATTTGTTAACACCGAGTATAGATTTAAGTCTCAGGAAGTCGTTTCTGAAAGTATTTGTATGGAGTGGGGCCACGTGGACGATAAATAGCTTGGACAAATAGATTGGTTCAAATGGCTCTGAGCACAATGGGACTTAACATCTGAGGTCGTCAGTCCCCTAGAACTTAGAACTACTTAAACCTATCTAACCTAAGGACGACCCACACATCTATGCCCGAGGCAGGATTCGATCCTGCGACCGCAGCAGCCGCGCGGTTCCGGACTGAAGCGCCTTAACCGCTCGGCTACCGCGGCCGGCGGAGAAATAGAGAATAGAGGCTTTCGAAGTGTGGTGCTACAGAAGAATGCTGACGATTAGATGGGTAGATCACGTAACTAATGAAGAGGTATTGAACAGAATTAGGGAGAAGGAAGTTTGTGGCACACTTTGACTAGAAGAAGGGATCGGTTGGTAGGACATGTTCTGAGGCATCAAGGCATCACCAATTTAGTATTTTAGGGCAGCGTGTAGGGTAAAAATCTTAGAGGGAGGACAAGAGATGAATACACCAAGCAGATACAGAAGGATGTAGGTTGTAGTAAGTACTGGGAGATGAAGAAGCTTGCACAGGATAGAGTAGCATGGAGAGCTGCATGAAACCAGTCTCTGGACTGAAGACTACAACAACAACAGTCCATTGTGCATTCTATATCCTTAAAAAATAAACATTGCACGCTATAAGTAATAAAAATTAGGTGACCTCGTAGCTTCTGCGCTTTTATGTAACCAAAACAATAACTTATTACGCAAGTACAGTTTACACGCAACACACATAAAAATTTAAAAAAAAATTATTATTGTTTTCTATACTCAACAGAAAGTTCTTCATCGTGATCAAAGACACGAGTTCCTTTTATTACGCTACAGTCTGGGACCGCGCGACCGCTAAGGTCGCAGGTTGGAATCCTGCCTCGCGCATGGATGTGTGTGATGTCCTTAGGTTAGTAAATTTATGTACTTCTAAGTCTAAGGGACTGATGATCTCAGAAGCTAAGTCCCATAGTGCTCAGAGCCATTGGAAACATTATTACTGATAAGTGCGAAGGTTGCTTACGATTAACAGGAACACGTCTTATATTAGCTTGGCGAACAATTGAAGAGATGTTAGACGTGTTTTTGTTTTGCGTTTTTTTACCTTTCTTTGAGGAATTTTTTGACTGGAACATTGCTCTATTTCAATTAAATACTGACAATCTCAGTTTTGCTATAAAAGTGTTTACTTTTAAGTAACAGGAGGATAATTATGTAGAATAAAATTTTTCCATCTGTTAGTCGCCCTTGATACAGGGTGTCTCAGAAAAGAATGTATAAAATAAGAGGGCTGGTAGAGTAGTCATAATAAGCATATTTCACACAGCAACTCATGTCCGCATCCCTTAGCACACTGCGTTGAACAGCGTCGCGCGCCGCCAAGAGGTCAGGCACACCACACAGTATACGTTCCGAGCCGTAATAGTAGCAGGTCTTTAGAGCAACGATTTCATTGTATTTTTGACATCAAGGTAAAAGTGATGTCTTGCACAGGTTTTATGATCTTTACTTATAGTTCAATTCTTTTATCTTGGCGGTTCGCGCATGCCCGCCCAGTCGCAGGAGATTGCTGCGTTGCCAGTTGTATGCGCCAAAAGAAGCAGCGCCATAGTATAGTTCGCAAACTTACGTGTCGGGTGGGGGGGGGGGGGGAGCGCGCAGTTTATGAAGTAAAGCCACCACGGCCGCATTAACCCTTTCACTGCTACAGAGACGCGCTCCCCGCATTCCGGGATGTGCGCGATTTTGTCATCATTGCTCTGCTCGCCTGTGCAGACACATGGTGTTTCGACTGCTCTGACACACTTTATCATTCGATTTCACAAAAACTATTTGGCCCATAAATTTGATTTTGACATATCTTCTTTACTGATACCTTCCCCCCATAAATGACTTTGTTTTGTTTCGATTTTCAACGCAGTTATGGTGCAGCGTTAAATGTAGTAAACCACTGCACGAAATGTTGAAGACTTTACAGAGGTGAAAGTCCAGAGCGTATACTTTCCGTATGGGTTATTTCAGTTGCCACTAGAAATTTCAAAAAAATTACATTGAAACGAATAAAATTCATGAAGTAAGACACTTCGATATTGTTTTTAAATAAAGCAAATATTAAGCATAGAACCAGGTTTGAACTCGGAATATTTCGCTTTGCAGCCGAACACTATAGCCATTTTTTATTTATTTTTTATTTATTTATTTATTCTTTTTGTAATCTCATTTTGTTCGTTTTCGTTCATTGTACCTGCTCGGGGCGGACGTTGCAAGACACCCGCGTCAGTTCGTCGTTGATCCATTAACTGTTGTTGTGATCTTCAGTCCTGAGACTGGTTTGATGCAGCTCTCCATGCTACTCTTCCCTACGCAAGGTTCTTCATCTCCCTGTACCTCCTGCAACCTACGTACATCCTTCTGAATCTGCTTGGTGTATTCATCTCTTGGTATCCCTCTACGCTTTTTACCCTCCACGCTGCCCTTCAATACTAAATATCCATTAACTTATTTTTTTTTATTACAGAGGGCAGCTAACACTCTGACCGAACACGCTGGAAATATTAAGCACTATCATTGGGCTAACGCAGCTCGTCATTCAATATGGTTCCTAGATGACTTTAAACTAGGACGCAAAATACCGACAAACACTGTTGGAGTGACTATGAGTTACTCACGTTTCGTCGAAGAACAATAGGAAATAAACAATTACAGCTGTTCTTTATTTCGAAAAAGCGGTTAGTGAGAATGATACAAACAGCCTTTCTTGCTATCGCCTGAATTAGGAGGCTTATTGCTTGTTTAGTTTAATTAATTAATAGAATATGAAGCAATTGGCAAAAAGAATACTTTTTCCAAACTTTCTATAAAAGAAATTCTGCTATCAAGACATTGCTTTCATTCAGTTACTTTATTTATAATTCAGTTACTTTATTTATAACTGTACATTTCTAAAACTGAAGACACTCGTCCGTGCTCTGTACTGCAGTCGAGCTCTGGCTGACTGTGTTTTGTGACGTCAGATGAGCAGAACGAACCTAAACTCGGCCGCCGTCATAAATGACGCCCACTTTAGTAGTCGATATAGTTACGGATAGTCGAAGGGGGACAACACTACGGGTTTTCCACCTCTTCCTGGGTTGTAAACACATTGCTATTGGCTCTGCAAATCCCTGTTTGATACGTGTTGCATAGAGGCCAGCACCTGTGCGAACTGCGGCGTCTGATTCGCCCTTCGTCAGTTTACCATCAAATGGCGACACTCTTATGTTTGCTACTGTGTAGAGCGGACAGGAAATGAAGAGCTACTCTTTGGAGGATAGGGCAGTCGTGTACTGTGCTTAAGGGTCGGTAGATAGAAATGCTCACGCTGCGCAACTTGCGTACGTTCGGCGGTTTCCGAATCGTCGAGTGCCATATGCACGCACATTTACTTGTATCCACAGGTCCCTGCGAGACACAGGTTCACTCGAGGTACTTTTCCCTCTGGCATGGTCTCGTAATGACACACGTGCATTTAAGGCCTATTCATTTCCTGTTAAAGGTGCGAAGGCCCTGACGGACGCGGTCGTCAGCGCACAGTGCGTGCGCCACGGTTTGAAGAGCAGGCGTTAGCACTGCTGGAAAACACAAACTCGACAAGCTAGCGGCGTGTTTCACGGAAAATGGGTGTAAGCGGTTCCACAATATGGCGTGTGTGACATGAAGATAATTTGCGCCTCTACAGCCTTCAGGGGGTTCACATCCTTAACCCAGATGATTTTCAACGTCGAGTTGAATTCTGCCAGTGGTTTTTCCATGGTGCGCCATTCAGTCGGACTTTCCGAGCAGTGTGCCTTTTAAGGATGACGCATCCTGTACACGAGAGGGGATGTGCAACAGACACAGTCAACACGTGTGGGCAAGGATAAATCCGCGCGCTGCCTTTGTTCGTGGCCACCAAGATTGCTTCGCTATCAACATTTCGGGCGGCTTAGTAAGCCCGGTCCATACGTGTTCCCCCGGCGAAAGCAAACAGACAGTTAATCCTTGTACGAGAAACTTTGTCAGGGTTGTTGGAACATGTTTCACTCAACGGGCGACAGCGAATGTGGCACCAACACGATCGTGCATCTGCCCACTTCGCACATGTAGTGCGAATCCATTTGGGTGAAACCTTTGGTGAGCACTGAACAGCCCGCGGTGGGCCTGTGGTGTGGTTTGTACGTTCCTCCAACTTGACGCCACTGACTTTCTCTTCTGCGGCCATCTGAAATACACTGTCTATGGTGACTGATGAAGATACTGAAAGCGCGCACTATGACAACCGTTAATGCAAATTTCACTTAGCCATAAGTTTTCAGTGTCGTCACACGGGGGCGCATTCAAGCAGGATGGAGAAATTTCGAGCGTTTTTTGTAACTGTTTTCAAATAAAATATATAAATTTTCACCCCGACTTTCTCATTTACCTTCGTGCCACAAATACATTGAAAACGTTGCCCTGCAGACCATCACTGCTCGGATGGAACGTTGTGTGCCTATCATCTCGGCGTCCGTCCCCGGTAGCTGCGTGGTCAGCGCGACAGAATGTCAATCCTACGGGGCCGGGTTCGATTCCCGGCTGGGTCGGAGATTTTCTCCACTCAGGGATTGGGTGTTGTGTTGTCTTCATCATCATCATTTCATCTCCATCTACGCGCACATCGCGAAAGTGGCGTCAAATCGAAGGGTCTACCCGACGGGAGGCTCTAGTCACACGACATTCAGTATTTACCTTCTTGGCGGGGCGCGACGCAGTTCAATGACACCTAGCGCTTAACGCTAAGGGATGCAGACATGGGTTGCTATGTGAAAGGTGCTACCAGGTCTCTCATTTTCTGCATTCGTTTCAGATCCACCGCGTATGCTTTCACCCAGTTTCTAGACGGTTCAGCGCTTCTGGTTTTTAAGGCAATCTAGTAGGATACTGGTCGCATACGCAAAGAGATCGGAATGAGGTAACGCCCAATATGTATGTAACACACATAATCTACAATCAAAGCTGTAAGAAAACTCGCGTAGTCTACGCTTACTTGCGATAATCTACGGTAGTTTTAAAACTATGTTCATCAAATTGAGAACATATACGTGCAGCCATTTCAGCATGGCTCCTGTCATCTTAGAATCCAGGAGGTAACACATGAGCTTTAAATAGAACCGTGTTTACAGTAACCTAAATGACTGTGTCCAAGTCAAAGTAGGTATAACACACATGAAACATCACAGAACCACATCCGACGTGAACTACGTCCTCCACACAATGTGGAGTAAACAACTCATTTGACCATCGGTGCACTCGACACCTCAAATCAAAAGGAGGCAAAATCACGAATCATCGGGCCACATTACATGCCTCTTCTTAGTTACTGATCAATTTCTGTGTTGTTGTTTTTTCCCACCAAAGACGTAGATTTGTTAGAGAAATGGCGTTCTGCGAGGTAACCGTCTTCAGATGTCGGTATGGACGCTATTCTCCTCACACTCTTCGCTCGGAAGGAAGGAAAGAAGGAAGATTAGGGTTTAATGTCTCGTCCGTTCGCTTTGAAACTGGTTGAGATGGACATGCGTTCAGAGACACCAGTATTTGCTGTCGTCTTTGAAACCGATTGGTTCAAATGGCTCTGAGCACTATGGGACTTAACGTCTGAGGTCATCAGTCCCCTAGAACTTAGAACTACTTAAACCTAACTAATCTAAGGGCATCACACACATCCACGCCCGAGGCAGGATTCGAACCTGCGACCGTAGTGGTCGCGCGCTTCCAGACTGTAGCGCCTAGAACCGCTCGGCCACTCCGTGAAACCGATTGCCACGGTCAAGGTCCTGCACTCGTCTCCAGTATCTGTCGGTCAGGATCGTTTTTACGAGACATGGTCTTATGCCATATTACGTGGTTGGGAATGGTACACCGTTCCTTATAGCATCGATTGACCGTCCGCTTTGTACATCAACATATGCGGCAATTTCATTTGCGGGGTGATGGTGGACAAGGTAGCCCTTTTCAGGAGGTAAAATCAGCGAACAGTCTAGACCGTGATCGTTATTTTATTAAAATGACCGGTTTCAGCCTACACTTAGGCCCTCTTCGGAACAGCGCCATCAGTTGAAGTTGACGATGTCTAAAACGGTCAGTACACCTCATTAGCTGAAACTGCAGTTTCAATGACTGAGTTCTACTGACTATTCTAGACATCGTCAACTTCATCTGATGGTGCTGTTCTGAAGATGGCCTCAGACTAGGCTGAAACCGATCATTTTAATAAAATAACCATCGAGATCTAGATGTTTCTTCACTCATTTTATATAGCTCACAAGAACGTTATTTCCCAAAAATGTTACCCAAAGCCTTTTAGGAGTTGCCAACGACAACCCATCTTGCTGCGTTGATTCCACACAATCGATAGGCGCATACCCACCGCTACACTGCCATGACTGACATCAGCGTTGGATTGCAGCGTGACACCTTTGTACCGGTTCTACACCACCTAAAGCTCTCCAAAGCGATCAGTGTGCCCTTTTAAAGGAGTTACACTGCTCGATTATAGGCTGTTTTTCTGTGCTAAAAATGTGGTTCAGACTGTTGTTATTCTGATTGATTATAACATTCAAATAACATTCACGGTCAATATTCTCAGAAAATGCCTTTTATTTTTATGTAATTAAAACTTAGAATCATTAAATATTCAAGATTTGTTTACGTGATCGAAAACGCTCTGGTATTGGCTGATGCTCTGGTGACATCACAGAGTAGGAGTAAGATGAAGTTACAGGGGTGTTACAGAAGTGTTTGCCGAAGTTACGAGCTTTTTACGTACTTTTTTTCTGCAAAACTATTTAGTGCTGGAAAAAAGAATCACAATTTTTAAGTACCAATAAAAAGGAATTTTGTGAACGCTGATAGTGGAAACCTTGTGAAAATTGATGCGTTTAAAGTCCATCCATTAGCAACTACGGACATTCTTTCCCCTGCACCCTGCACCGTCATTAAACTCGTCCAGATCTAAGGAATTGTAAAAAGCGTCCACAAGCTCCTGGTAATCGCCTTCCTTTTCTGAAATGGAGCAGATTGTAACCCCGCCAACAACTGCATCATCACTCATTTTGGAAAAAAAATCGCAATGAAACTGGCGCAACAAAACACAAACGGTGACATTACAGCAACAAAGCAAATGACAATACATTTAGAAAGAAGCTAATGGTATACCGCACAGTCCGCAACGAACATCTATAAATCAATACTTCACAAAGTCTCCCGACGTCTGGAGAAAGAGTTGGCAATATTTGTGCTGAATTTCTTAGAAAAGACAACTAGCCTCCGGTAAACTCTTTCAGTTTTTGGCGACAAGTTTTAAAGATATTTTCGGGAGTATTAAAGATAACAGGTATTTCTGTCCTACTGTGCAATGTTTGTCCTCTTTTTTCCTTTCTCTTCATGTATATAGCTTTGTAAAAAAAATTTCAAGCACGTTAATCTCTACAAATTTCGCTGCAATACCGGGTTCATCGCGAACTAAGTAAATTTCGCTTTCAAATGACCTTATCGTTTTAATTCGGGGATATGAGATCATTCTTTTATTAACCAGAAACATATAATTCCTAAAGATATATAATTTCTAAAGACACCGCAAAATCACTTCAAACTATCTTCTGTCGCGTTTATCGTTAATGCCAGAAATCTATAAATATGTAATATCTAATATCTTAAAGATTTCAACAAACTTGCTCATTGTGAAGCAAGACGGGACATAAACTTTGTCCAAGCATAAAAACAGATGGAAAAAGCAGGTGGATTCTCACAAAGAACAGTGTAACGTGTTAGGATTATCGTAACTTCGGAAGCTGTAGGTGTGATTGCTGTCTCAGATATCCCACGAAAGGGATATAAACGGGAAAGTACGTGTAGACAAACGGGCGATTTTACTGAAGAAGTCGTCTGCAGGTGCTGTTGCAGGTCGTGGTGTGCGAGCGGTTCTAGGCGTTTCAGTCTGGAATCCTGGCTCGAGCATGGATGTGTTCGATGTCCTTAGGTTAGTTAGGTTTAAGTAGTCCTAAGTCTAGGGGACTGATGACCTCAGATGTTGTCCCACAGTGCTCAGAGCCATGTGAACCAGGATGCTGTTGGAATACTGCAGTAGAGGAGAGTATCCTACTGCCAGCAACCTTCGAGCCCAACTACAGCACACAATTCAGTATGAGGACTCAGAAACGACCGTTTTTCGTTTTGTAAAAGATGTCTGTTTTGAGTTCAAGAACTGTAGCAACGGAGAAATTTCGTATGGAAAGGACAATGCCTCCTCGAGAGGTACAGTTCTACATATTGTGCATTTATAGAGTATAGAGGATAAAAGGCCACAGGTTTATCTGGACCAAACTTGCGCTTTGCAAAAGCGTACAACCAAAAATATTTAGAAAGACTCCAAGGGAAATAGTAGACTGAAAGTAGCTGCAGGTAGGCTCTATATGTGTATAGTGTATATCGGTGTTTTAGGTGATGACTGTAGTACCGAAGATTCTGTTACACCTGCATATATTACAATCGCTTCTGTAGTTAGGAAATGTTCTCGATCCCCTTACGGGGAGTCGTCGGGAGCGGAGTCCTGGAGGAGGCTGGCTCGTCCTCGCGCGCTGTTACGTAGAGAGTTTCTCGTAAATAAATCGAGTTCGTAAGTCGTACGATACAGTAATTACGTCTCTGATGTCCACAAAATGGGTTTTATTGCTTTCTTAACAACTTTCTCCACAGAATTTTCCACAATCTCAAACACGACGCTAATTCGTAAGATACGACGATTTTCGTGACACAGGTGAAATTATTTCACACCTCTTACTGTATTTCATTTCTTATCTCTGAATTGTTTCATGTTTTCACCATAAAATATGAATCTGATGTATCTATAAATATTAAGAATATTCCTTCGTTTTTTTCACTGTAAATATGTTAGTGTTTCTGACTTTTTCCCTCACACCGAAGTAAAAAAATATTTGTTGCTTTTCAGTCTCTTGTAAAATTTGTTTTTCCTTTTCTTCGAATTGACTGGTAAGATTTTTCTATGAGGAAGTACTCCATGACATTAGTGATTAAAAATAAAGATGTCTGATATTTACCGACCGGGGTGGCCGAGCGGTTCTAGGCGCTACAGTTTGGAACCGCACGACAGCTACTGTCGCAGGTTCGAATCCTGCCTCAAGCATGGATGTGTGTGATGTCCTTATGTTAGTTAGGTTCAAGTACTTCTAAGTTCTAGGGGACTGATGACCTCAGAAGTTAAGTCCTATGGTGCTCAGAGCCATTTGAACCATTTGTCTGATATTTTTTTGTAAATTTTTACCAACGTTTGAAATTATCACTAACTAGCAATATTGTAAGTGGCGGAGATGAACTTTCCTGACGGCTAATATAGCACTTTTGATCCACTAGCAGTGAATGATGTCTGTGAACTGCGCAGCATGATAGGAGTGGGGAAAGGTAAGGGGAAGTGTTGAGGGTGGTGGAGGGGGGATGGGTGGAGGGGAGGGGGTAGACGTGTACGCACGTGCAGCCCGTAGCAGGCGTTCGGCTGCGACCCCTCAAAAGTAAATGCAAGGCGATCTGTTTCGTTGCGAGAAAATCTGCAACACTTACAGTACTGATAAGCTATGTAACTTATTTTGCCGTAACTAAATTGTCACTTCGAACTCAGCGGATGATTAACTGGCTGAAACGTACGAGAAATTAAATGGATCATTTACAGTCTTCTTAAATCTACCGTCAAACTGAGTTCCGATAAAGCTCATTAAAGTAATGATAAAAAACGTCGAGATTAGAGGTTAGAAGCTGTTCAGTTATTCCTTCTGGTGTTCTGTAACCATACTTTAAACGAGCAAAAATTAAATTTATAGAAAACACGTGCTTCGCTTGGTTACTGGCGTTTACCCTTAATACACAAGCACATTTGGCCTTACGCCATTTGAATACCTGCTTTCAAATACGGTTTCCATCTGTGGCAATTCCGTCATATTTCGAAGAACAGAGCTGCTGAGAAAACCATCAGAACCGATGAATTGCCACCTATATACAGCCAGACGTTAGTAGTAATGACAAAATTTACTTATATTTTGGCATGGGCAGGAACATTTTATTTTTTCACTTTCCGCACGCATACTGTTACCAAAACGTGTAGTGGGTTGACGGAGCTAGGTGGCGCTGATGTTATCACGCAGGACCTGTGTTCGGGAGGACGACGGTTCAAACCTGCGTCCAGCCATCCTGATTTAGGTTTCCCGTGATTTCACTAAATCGCTTCAGTCAAATGCTGGGATGATTCCTTTGAAAGGGCGAGGGCGATTTCCTTCCTCATCTTTTCCTAATGACGATAAAAACTTATCTCCTCCTCCTGTAGTGGGCTGCCTGTGATTCACTCAGGAAGATTGTAGGTAGACTTACGTAGTTGAGGCGCTGGCCATTACTGGCACGTTTCCCGAGATCTTACTGCCGCTGCTTGCCCCCTTTCTGAGACGTTTACAGGCCCATTACAGTGAACTAGGACTTCAGACTACAATCAGTCTCCGACCAGGTACCAAGGACATTTCTGCAATCACATGTTTATAATCTCTGGCATACACCATATTTCAGTCATACATCAATCACCTGCGTCTTGCACACACCAAGATCTAAAATGCTCTACTTGAAAATAAGCTAATATTATTTCTTCGGGGCAACTGTTGGTATTAAGTAGACGACTGTTTAGTGCAAAAATAATACTCGTGTTATTAAACCGCACATTGTTTTCTATTATGTGACTAATCTGTAAGTGATCACCACGCAGTCACATAATACTCCGTAAAATGACACATCTTTCCGATACATAGTGGAAAGTGATCCAAGGAACACAACTAACTCTTGTACAAACAGCCAAATAACAAGTCAGCACGTTGTGTCGTTCTCTCTCTACAAGTCTTCCTACATTCCGCTACATTGTGACGACGTTGAGCGCCAAGCTAACGGCGCCCGCTGAAATGCGTAGCGTGCAGGGCGGACAATGGAGCTGGCAGCTTGGCCAGCCTGTGCTCTGGTGTCCTGCCTCTGGATCCCCGCTTTCCTCTCTCCCCTCCACCCCTCCACGATGAAGGGTTCCGACTTTGCCCCTTCGTCTGACGTGCAACACACCAGTGATCAGTAACCGCCCTGTGTAAACGAGAAGTGTTCAGTAAGTAATGCAACAGATAAATTTTCCTTAAAGCTATTCACGATTCCAATACTCCACATTATTCCCACTCTTTTGACTGCAAAACCCCATTTCACTTGAGGTATGAATTAAAACGATGGAGGAAAAAATTTGTACTGTTACTAAAACGTCAAGAACGCTTTCTTGGATTATTAGGTAAATTTACACTATTCATCTTCTCCACTATTTCACACGTATTTCCCGCGTGTGACTTACGAAGTTCGTAACCTAACATAAAACCTAATCGTGACAGGAATATGGATTTCATCTCATTCAAGAGAACAAATAAATCATGTATTAAGACGAATTACATCTGAAGATGGACACACAGGGTCCGAAATGCATCGTGTACTGCAGGGCTTCCCAATGTGTTTTCCGCAGACCCCTTAGGGGCCCTCCGGCTCTTTCTAGGAAATCCGCGGTTGCCCTTCACCAAGTCGTGTAAAATTATTGAATAAAAATGTGAAAATGAAATTTATCACTATTTTTTTTTCGTACTTCAGGTCGTATTCCCAAGCAGCCTTTGCGATTCCTAAGTGAGAACGCATACACAGTTTAGTGCCGGAGAATAAGGCTTATCTGATCGACTGTTTCGCAACAATACAGGGGTCGTTTGTGCGCCGGCTCATGGCGGTGGATGCCCTGAACCCTTTGACGCATGCGCGGAGCGAGCTTTGTCAACCAATCAGAGTGCTCGCCGGCACGTATGCGGTCCCAGATATCATTAAATGTTAAACTTGCTTTGTCAGTGCACTACCTATTTCATGAGTCGATTTTTGACCTTCATGTTGTTTTCATTCATCTCTAAACCAAAGACTATAGATACTTCGGGGAGTGGTGGTTTGGGGGGGGGGGGGGGGGAGGTGGGTTATTGGGAACATGGGATACGCTCTGTAATTTAAATTTAGTGTGCTCTTGACTGACTAGGGATCCGCCATGGATTTTCGACTGAAGAAGGGATCCACCAGCTGAAAATGTTGGAAAGCCCTGGTGTACTGAATAAAACACGAAAAATTGTGACTGAAGGCGTTTTGTAATTCATACCTCGAGTGTATTGACTACAGTTACGTTTGAAGGTGCAAAATATATTTTTAAAAATAAATAAAAAAAACTTTTTTCAACTTAATCTACGTTCATTGCGAAGACCTTATGCCACCTCGCTGGGTAGACGTCTATGCCCGTATGGTACCACTCTACTGGTGGACATGTACCACGTTATTGGTTGGTGTCGGAGCCTGCGTCTTGCTGCAGCAATAACCTCCCCATTATCCACTTGCTGCTTTCCGCCGAGGGCATCCATCGTTGGGCCGAACGGATGGAAGTCGGAAGATGCGAGATCTGGGCTGTAGGGTGGATGAGGAAGAACAGTCTAACGAAGTTTTGTGTGCATCCGTCGGGTGCACAGAGCAGTGTGGGGCCTTGCGTTGTCATGGAGAAGACTAAGTTGGTTTGCATTTTGTGGCGGCGATCACTCTGAAGTCGTTTCTTCAGGTTAGTGAGAGTAGGACAGTACATTTCTGATTTGATCGATGCGCCGTGAGAGGATATTAAACAGAACAATCTTCAGAGTCCCAGAAAAGACCATCGCCGTGACTTTGCCCACTGAGGATGCGGCTTTGATCTTTTCTTTCCTAGAACAGGGGGCTTAGTGCCTCTCCATGGATTGCGGTTTTGCTTCCGGTTTGAAATGATGAACCTTTATTTCATCGCCTGTGACTACGTTCGACAAAAAATTGCCCGACCAGCTTTGGAACGCGCAATAAATTCTGCACAGATGGTCCTTCGCTGCTCTTGATCCCAGCGGGGATATGTCTTTGAGCACGCTGTCTGATGGAGAAGTGTGTCAGCACTACCGACAAAAACGTCCAATTGTTCAGAGAAGTGCTTCATTGCACACTGTAAGCGCCGTGTTTTATTTGGTTAAGAGAGAGAGAGAGAGAGAGAGAGAGAGAGAGAGAGAGAGTAGGCAACCGAGAAAATAACCTGTTGGGTGTGGCGGGTTGAGTGGTGTGGGGAGCGAGGAGCGTGGAGGAAACAGCCCCTCCCTTTGCCCCATTCAACGCCACGCATGTCGGTGAACTGTGTCACTGGCAGCCTGAAAAATATTGCAACTTGCTAGTAAATTCGAATGTAAGCATTGTGTGTCATTGCTCAACGCTTATGGTCTCAGACATTCAAATTTTATTCAAAGCTCCACCGGCAAACGGGAAAGTTTAAGTGAAACCTGAATACCGACATCATATCCACATTAAAAAAAAAAATAAAAAAAAAAAAAAACCAAACCAGGCGAGGAAAGCCCACCACTGGCTTACTTTCAAGTAAATAAAACTAAACGTGTATCAAACGAACATATGGGAATATTATTTCAGTTTTCGCACGCACGATTTCAGCAACTTCATTTCAGAACTTTCAGTGCACGGAAGACGTAAGGCGATTCACCGCTATGGTTTTCACATGGTGACATTCGTAAAAGTGTTAGCGCATAGTGTCCTTTGTAGACCACATTCGTGCCGCTCACATTCATCTCTGCTGTGGGCGCTGCCCTGGAATGGGGAAATTTCCATCGTGCAGGCAGAGTGAAGGGTGGAGGAGATGGTCGACGATTTTGTGTAACGTCATATGCATCCCGCGCTTGTATTCGAGGCCGTCCCACTTCACACCAAACATGTTCTATTGATCTGGACAGGGCAGAGCAAAAGTAAACCATTTTTTAAAAGTAATAGCGTTTTAAATTAATACCTCACTTCCATTCACTATAACGGTTTTCGAACCCTTTTCGGTTAAACCCAAATTACAGGAAAGTACCAGCTGATTTTATGATCATGTGTTATATTTTTTCCACCATGACAATTTTGTTTCACGAGTATTATGTATAGTAAGAAATTCATTATGTCAGTTATGAGGCGAGTGCTTTGTGTCTAGTACACTGTTCCAATCAGTGCCAAATATTTTGTAAGGATAAACTGATCGTAACTAAAGCGTAAGATAAACCAAAATAGCAAATTTTCTGTTACATACGACAAAGCATAAGACTTTTTTATTTTGTCACTTTTTTATTTTATAACACTTTTTTATTATATAACGTCTGCTGTTACCACGATGCGCTCCTCTTCCTTCCAGAAATCCAGAGCTTGTCTGGCTGTTAATTACTATGTAAAGATGTGTACAACACATTGGCCGAGTTTATACAGCTAACCCAGTGCTGTAACTGTCCTTCCTCGTTTCAGCTCCATTATGCTACGTTTACGTGCCGTTAGAAAATGCTTCAAATGGTTCTGAGCACTATGGGACTTAACATCTGTGGTCATCAGTCCCCTAGAAATTATAACAATTTAAACCTAACTAAACTAAGGACATCACACATCTATGCCCGACGCAGGATTCGAACCTGCGACCGTTGTGGTCGCGCGGTTCCCGACTGAATCGCCTAGAACCGCTCGCCGGCGTGCCGTTAGAGAACACAGTGCGTCGTCTTCACTTTTATCACATTTCCCGGTTATCTGTTACTGTTTCGGGAAGAGCCTGTAATTAAGTAGGGATTGAAAAAATTAGCATTATAACAAGCAAATCTGGTGGATAACATACAATCAAGCGAAAGAATAGGTGACTGGGAAGAAGATGTGGAAAACATCTGTACAGCCCTGTCTGAAGGACAGTTATTATGAACGCCCATGTGCCTTTGAGAAACATATCTTTCAGTATCATTGATTCCCAATGTGCACTTACGTGGAAGGAGCTAAGCATCGCGCGCGCTCGCGCGCGCGCGCGTCTGTGTGTGTGTGTGTGTGTGTGTGTGAGTAAGTGAGTGTGAGAGAGAGAGAGAGAGAGAGAGAGAGAGAGAGAAAGAGAGAGAGAGAGAGAAAGAGAGAGAGAGGAAGGGTGGGGAAGAGGGAGTAGGGGTAGGTGAGAGTAGGCGGAAGGGGGCCGAACTCCCTGTGCTGTGAGGCAGAAGTTTACAGACTTTGTAGTACTGTGGGCTGCAAACCCCTCTCTGTGGCTATGTAAAGCACCGCAAGAGGAGAAGAGAGCAAAGGCTATTTCTTAAATGGTTCAAATGGCTCTGAGCACTACGGGACTTAACTGTTTAGGTCATCAGTCCCCTAGAACTTAGAACTAATTAAACCTAACCAACCTAAGGACGTCACACACAACCATGCCCGCTGCAGGATTAGAACCTCCGACCGTAGCGGTCGCGCGGCTCCAGATTGTAGCGCCTAGAAGCGCTCGGCCACACCGGTCGGCGCTATTTCTTAGAAAATATTCACTTTAATAAACAGAGTTGTAACAACATATTGTCAATAACAAATATCTTTTGCAAGGATCCGTCCTCCGCTTTTCGGAAAAGAGGGAAAGGCTGAGTATAAAAAATTACAAGAATGAACGTGTGAGGTCGGCCGCCATCAGACCAATAGCTGGCCGCGGTGTTTGTGTGTGTGTGTGTGTGTGTGTTGTGTGTAATGTAGACAGCTACTGACACCTACGACCGCGTTCATGTACAGTTTGTACAGCCAGTAAACACTTGACCGCTTAAAGAATCTGACTCAAGTATATAACAGCTTTAAACATATGATTACCTTACAACTGAGTTAACGTATTATTTAACTTCAAGCTTGTAAGCGAGAGGAAGTTTGTAGAAGGTTTGAAATTATACTTAAGTTTGCTGGAAGTCACTAACTGCTTAAAATCTTATAATAGCAGGCTAAAATGTCTGTTTCCTTTATGAAGTATATAAATGAATAAATATATAGTGTTTTAGCGTTATTCTTGTATTGTTTTATGTTATACGATCTTTTTCTAAAAGGTCATGTTTCACTTATTTATTGTGGACATTTGTCTCTGTTTGGCTTTGCGCACCTTCTGTTTGAAACATTCGTTGGTCTACGAGCGACGTTGGATCGCTGCAGCAGATGTCGTGTCGTCAGAGCAAGTGCAGAGAGACCTCAGCGCTAAACACAACTCCAAAGAACAGTCTTTGAACACTAACGAATATTACTGTAGAAGAGAACATCGAACCTGGATGTAAATTTTTAAGCAGTCTCTTTTCTAAAATTTGTGGATCAGAGAAGCCTATCTTCTTATCTGAGGTGGTCCAGGTTGGAAAAAGACGAGTATATTTGGACCGCAAATAGTATATATAACACTCATAGCAATAACTGCTGAGAAAAAATATGTATAAAACAGAGGTCGGCGCGAGTTTCAAGAAAAAATTTCAAATTTGTGTGTAATCTGATGGGACTTAACTGCTAAGGTCATCAGTCCCTAAGCTTTCACACTACTTAACTTAAATTATCCTACGGACAAACACACACATTCATGCCCGAGGGAGGACTCGAACCTCCTCCGGGACTAGCCCCACAGTCCATGACTGCAGCGCCCTAGACCTGTCGGCTATTCCCACGCGCCGCGCGAGTTTCAGACTGAAAAATTCAATTTATCGTGTTTTACATAAAGAGAATTGGATGGAATTTCCTTTTCTTCCCAGTCGTGTGATAGGTGCTCGCTTCTTGGAATGCTTTGATACTTGCTTTGGGCAGCAGGCGGTCCACGGGTCACTGGTTGCTACAAAGCATGCCCGTGATGCTCTCGGCAGATGTGTTTCTCAACAATCATCCCCTCCACAAACCGTACAAGGAGTGGAAATCGTCTGGGGACAGGAGTGGAACAATATCCCCCAACGACTCCTCAACAGTTTTGTAGCCAGCATGAATAACAAGTGCAAAATGTGCTTTAATGCCGATATCGACCCTTATGTTGGGAGTCCGATCTGTGCCAAACATGAACGTCATTTATGTCCGTTATCACGTTTTCCCATGTGGTGAGATCTGTGAGATTTTTCGTTATAAGTATACCACTCCCCTTCTATTACGTACAGGGGATAGGCAAAATAATGTGAACACCTGTACATACTTAGGAGTGGTTTATTAATAATTGGTTGGACCCTCATTTGCCCGTAATACATTTGCGATTTTTCTTGGAATACTTTCATACAATAATTGTACAATAACCAGTGGAGTGTTATGCCACTCTTCGATCGGAACCTCTTCTAACTCCGGAAATCTGCTCCGTAGTCTTCGCTCCAATACCGCCAATAATGTTTCGATAATGTTCAAGTCTTGCGACTGTTGCATACTACTCATACCATGATTTTACTGTCCTGGCTGTGTGAATATGGCGTCATTGTTGGGGAACAACATTTGAATCATCATGTGCACCTGATCGTCTAAAATTTTCACATTATCGTTGGCTGTAACTCGGCATTTGAGAGTAATAATGGGACCATCAGAATACCATGATGTGGCTCCCCACATCATCACACTCCCGACTACATGCTTAACCGTTGGAATCAAACAATCAGGATTGTAGGTTTTCTTTTCGTGTTCTCCAGACGTAAACACGGTCCGATGTTGGAACCACGAAAACGTCAACTCGTCGGACCATACGACGTGTTTCCACTGATCAGCCGTCCAGGATTTATGCTTCGGACACCACGTTTTACTCTTCTTTGCGTCAGTTGTGGCCACTAATGCTTTCGATATAGCAGCTCGTCCATGAATATCTCAATCGACATGTACATCTACATGGTTAGTCTGCAATTCACACTTAAGTGCCTGGCAGAGGGCTCGCCGAACAATTTTCATACTACTTATCTACCATTCCACTCTCGAATGGCGCGTGGGAAAAAGGAACACCTAAATCTCCTTGTTCGAGCTCTGATTTCTCTTATTTTATTATGATGATCATTCCACCCTACGGAGGTGGGTGTCAACAAAATATTTACTCATTCGGAAGAGAAAGTTGGAGATTGAAATTTAGTAAATAGATCTCGCCGCAAAGAAAACCGCCTTTGTTTCAGTGACTGCCACCCCAGTTCACATATCAGTAACACGCTCACCGCTATTGCGAGATAACACGAAACGAGATGCCCTTCTTTGCACTTTTTCGATGTCCTCCGTCAAACCTACCTGGTAAGGATCCCACACCGCGCAGGAATATACCACCAGAGGACGTACAAGTGTAATGTAGTCTGTCTCTTTAGTAGGTTTGTCGCATCTTCTAAGTGTTCTGCCAACAAAGCGCAGTCTTTGTTTCGCCTTCTCCACAATATTATCTACGTGGATTTTTCAGTTTAAGTTGCTCGTAATTGTAGTTCCTTGGTATTTAGTCGAATTGACAGCCCTTAGATTTGTGCGATTTATCGTATACGCAAAATTTATCGGATTTCTTTTAGTTCCCATGTGGATGACCTCGCACTTTTCTTTGTTTAGCGCTACTTGCCACTTTTCGCACCTTACAGAAATTCTCTCTAAATCCTTTTGTAACTGGAATTGAGCGGCTGATGATTTTACTAGACGGAAAAATTACAGCGTCATCTGAAAACAATCTAAGGGGGCTGCTCAGATCATTTATATAAATCAGGAACAGCAGGGGGCCTATGTCACTAACTTGCGGAACGCCATATATCACTTCTGTTCTACTCGATGTTTTACCGTCTATCACTACAAACTGTGACCTCTCTGAGAGGAAATCACGAATCCAGTCACACAGCTGACACTATACTCCATATGCACGCAATCTGATTAATAGTCGCTTGTGAGAAACGGTATCAAAAGCCTTCTAAAAATCTAGGAATATGGAATCGAACTGAGATTCCTTATCGACAGCACTCATTACTTCATGGGAATAAAGAGCTAGCTGTGTTGCACAAGAACGATATTTTCTGAATCCGTGTTGGTTATGTGTCAATAAGTCATTTTCTTCAAGGTGATTCATAATGTTCGAGTACAGTATATGCTCCAAAATCCTACAGCTTATTGAGGTCAGTGATATAGGACTGTAATTCAATGAGTTACTCCTATTTCCTTTCTTGAATATTAGTGTGAGCTGTGCTACTTTCCAGTCTTCAGGAACAGACCTTAAGTCAAGTGATCGGTTGCATATAATTGCTAAGAAAGGCGCTATTGTGTCTGCACATTCTGAGAGGAATCTGACTGATATACCATTTGGACCGGAAGACTTGACTTTCTTAAGTCATTTGAGTTGTTTCGCAACACGTAAGATATCTACTTTTATGTCACTCATGCTATCAGCTGTTCTAGTTTCGAATTCTGGAATATTTACTTCGTCTTCTTTCGTGAAGGAATTACGGAAAACTGTATTTAGCAATTCCGATTTAGTGGAACAATTATCGGTAACATTTCCATCGCTATCGCGCAGTGATGGTATTGTCTGTTTTTTTCCACTGGTGTACTTTACGTACGACCAGAATCTCTTTGGGTTTTCTATTTTGAGACAATATTTCATTGAGGAAACTATTAAACGCATCTCGCAAAGATATCCGCACTAAATTTAGAACTTCCGTGAAACTTAGCCAGTCTTGGGGATTTTGCGTTCTCCTGAATTTGACATGCTTTTTCCGTTGCTTCTGCAACAAAGTATGAGTGGGCTACTTATTTTTAATGAGATTCAAGTTTTCTTTGAAGTGTTCAGCTATTATATCATATGAGTCGGGGGGTCGGTAGAAGGAGCCAATTATTATTTTGGTACAGCTGTTGAGTATAAGCTCTACCCATAGTAATTCGCATGAACTATCTATTTCAACTTCACTACTCGATAAACTACTACCAAGAGACACAAACACACCACCACCTACTTTATTTAATCTATCCTTTCTTAACACGGTATGCGCCTCTGAAAAAATTTCGCAGAATTTATCTCCGGCTTTAGCCAGCTTTCCGTTCCTATAACGATTTCAGCTTCAGTGCTTTCTCTCAGCGCTTGAAGCTCTGGTACTTTCCCAAAACAGTAACACAGTCTATGGAGTTCTCGGCGGACAGTGTCGATAGATACGGAGTCTCGAAGACAGCTATTGAGCTCTGCAGTCACTTTAGCCACCGCAGTTTTGTGTTGTTTTGTCACAATTCGTGTTAGCGTGCGACAATCTCTGTGATTTAGTTTTGATTTGCACCCAATATTGCGTTTACACGATGATTTCCTTCCATGTTTTGTGTAGGCTGTGATGCCGGTTGAAACAGTTTTTCTCGAAACATTCAATATGTTGTCTGTCTTTGTTACTGACGCTACAGCTAATAGGGCCTTCACAGTCTGCCCTCTTAGGAACTATGTTAGGTCTTCCATTGCACCTCGACTTCGGCCTCTGAATGCATATACGAAGTGTGTACTAGTCGTAAACAATCTGCACTGGTGCCTAGTCCGTAGTGAACACGCACAGTCCAGCTCCACACGAGCCTGACCTGCATTATCGACCGACAAACACAACCGTCCCATTACTGCCAATGTTCACATTTTTTCCATATCCCCTGCATGTGTTATGTTTCATGTCGTCATTCATTTTTTGCTATCATATCTGCCAAGCAATGTCTCTGTTTCTCAACAACTCTCAAGCAGTGTGTTAATTTGAAACTTCCTGGCAGATTACAACTGTGTGCCGAACCGATACTCGAACTCGGGACCTTTGCTTTTCGCGGGCAAATGCTTTACCATGTCAGCGCACACTCCGCTGCAGTGTGAAAAATCTCATTCTAGTGTATTAATTTGTCCGGTGCTTTTATATCATCATCACCATCATCATCATAATTTAAGACTGATTATGCCTTTCAGCGTTCAGTCTGGAACATAGTCCTCCTTATAAAATTCCTCCATGATCCCCTATTCAGTGCTAACATTGGTGCCTCTTCTGATGTTAAGCCTATTACTTCAAAATCGTTCTTAACCGAATCCAGGTACCTTCTCCTTGGTCTGCCCCGACTCCTCCTACCCTCTACTGCTGAACCCATGAGTCTCATGGGTAACCTTGCTTCTCCCATGCCTGTAACATGACTCCACCATCTAAGCCTGTTCGCCCTGACTGGTACATCTACAGAGTTCATTCCCAGTTTTTCTTTGATTTCCTCATTGTGGACACCCTCCTGCCATTGTTCCCATCTACTAGTACCTGCAATCATCCTAGTTACTTTCATATCCGTAACCTCAAACTTGTTGATAAGGTAACCTGAATCCACCCAGATTTCGCTCCCATACATCAAAGTTTGTCGAAAGATTGAACGGTGCACAGACAACTTAGTCTTGGTACTGAATTTCTTCTTGCAGAAGAGAGTAGATCGTAGCTGAGCGCTCACTGCATTAGCTTTGCTACACCTCGCTTCCAGTTCTTTCACTATGTTGCCATCCTGTGAGAATATGCATCCTAATTACTTGAAACCGTCCACCTGTTCTAACTTTGTTCCTCCTATTTGGCACTCAATCCGTTTATTTCTCTTTCCCACTGACATTACTTTAGTTTTGGAGATGCTAATCTTCATATGATAGTCCTTACATTTCTGATCTAGCTCTGAAATATTACTCTGCAAACTTCCAATCGAATCTGCCATCACAACTAAGTCATCGGCGTATGCAAGACTGCTTATTTTGTGTTCACATATCTTAATCTCATCCAGCCAGTCTATTGTTTTCAACATATGAACCATAAACAATATGAACAACAGTGGAGACAGGTTGCAGCCTTGTCTTACCCCTGAAACTACTCTTAACCATGAACTTAATTTACCGTCAACTCTAACTGCTGCCTGACTATCCATGTAAAGACCTTTAATTGCTTGCAAAGGTTTGCCTCCTATTCCATAATCTCGTAGAACAGACAATAACTTCCTGCTAGGAACCCGGTCATATGCCTTTTCTAGATCTATAAAGCATAGATACAATTCCCTGTTCCACTCATAAAATTTCTCCATTATTAGCCGTAAGCTGGTCCTGACAACCTCTAAGAGGCCTAAACCCACACTGACTTTCATCCAATTGGTCCTCAACTAATACTCGCACTTTCCTTTCAACAATACCCGAGAAGATTTTGCCCACAACGCTGATTAAAGAGATACCTCTGCAGTTGTTAAAATCTTTTCTGTTTCCATGTTTAAAGATTGGTGTGATTATTGCTTTTGTACAGTCTGATGGAACCTGTCCGGACTCCCAGGCCATTTCAATTATCCTGTGTAGCCATTTAAGACATAACATTCCTCTGTATTCGATGAGTTCCGACTTAATTTCATCCACCCCAGCTGCTTTATTGCACTGCAATCTATTGACCATTTTCTCCACTTCCTCATTCCTATCCCATTATACCTCGAAATCTGACACATTATTGATCGTATTTTCACCTACATTGAGCAACTCTTCAAAATATTCCCTCCATCTGCCCAAGGAATACCAAGCGTGTTACTCTACGACCACAGTGATCTTATATGGAGTAACAGAAGACCTTGACGCACAGAAAAGTCTAGAGCAGTTGTAGTCCATAACGCACACTGGTAGACGATCAAGCTTTCATGGTGGGCGGTAGGGCTTTTAAAAACATTTTCATAAAATTGTCACGTAAATTATTTGGTAAGTAAGTAATTATTAATATATGCTTTATCTTGCTGCGATTCTGCTTTACAAATTTTGAGAAGTAAAGTTACTCCCCTACTTTACAAATCACCAGCACTGCGGAACCGGTGGACAGTTAGAAACATATTTATTACCAACAGAGATAGAAGAGTGGAACAATGGAAACCGTAGTGAAGTGCATACCTGGAAACAAAATCCTCCACGTTACAACTACTTGAGAGGCTCTGTATGCAAGTTGCATCCGCTTATTATTTTCTTTTACTTTTCATGAAAGAAGAATGACCTGCGAAAGGTAATATTTCAACATCGATCCTTAGTTTGGCCTGAACACTCTAACTAATGAATGAGTCTTTCTGTGAACTTCTGCATGGTCCAATGCTGACCTTATCGACTGGTATACAACTTCCTGTAGCACGCTGTATCCCAAGTCTGTTACTCTACGACCACAGTACCGCTCAACCGAATAGAACCGCCCCAGTAAATACAGCGACCGCCGGCAAAAGTAGTTACAGAGCCACGGAAATGCCGACGCTGTGACCTCCACGGCTAAATTCGATTTGCTACACCTGTCTGACTGGAATTGCCATACTCTGTTCGGATGCGAGAGAATTCCATTAGCCTGCGCTCACGACCTGTAGCGTAGCGAGTGTTACAACGGTGACCTCTGTAGACAGTAAACAGCGTCATCCCATTACCGAACTTTAACAGTCCATCGGCAAATAGGCATAGGATCGACCACTCTCACAGAACAGTTTGATCCCATTACAGATCGGTTTCTTCAAGCCTAACTGTTCCGCTGCCGTCACGGCTAAATTGTCAATCAGAATTACCATTAAAAATATTCCAATACGTCGTCACTTACTACAAGCTTCTTCAGAGTGAATTATAAAATTTGCCATTCATCGTCATAAAAATAATGTTATCAACGTTCATAGGCGTTTTACAATACCATAAATTGATGCAATAATGGCAACATGCGGTAACTATACAGCTCGGTACTGGTCTAAGAACTCAGAACAAACGTAAGTGCACATAATCCGAAAAACTGACGACAGTGTAAAATGAATCAAATAAAAAATGAATCAAGTAGAATTTTTTGTGTTCGTGTTACCATTTTCCGCAACACCAATATAAATCCAGAATGAGATTTTCACTCTGCAGCTGATAAGAAACTTCCTGGCAGATTAAAACTGTGTGCCCGACCGAGACTCGAACTCGGTCCAAATTCGAGTCTCAGTCGGGTACACGGTTTTAATCTGCCAGGAAGTTTCATCAATATAAATGTTCGCTTATAAGTAAAAGTCCTTTTTCGCGCTGTAGTATTCCTGTTTCATTTCCACAATGCATTTTATTTTTTGGATGAAAGACATTTTCAGTGAATGTTCTGGAATGGTATCATAATCAATGAAGGACACAGACCATTCGCGTAAAACATTGACCAAACGAAATCCTACCTTCAGAGACGTTCAACATCTGCCACTGTGAGTCCCCCTTGATGCAAAACACTTTTGTATTATTTATTATCTTTACCACTTTAGTTTCAACGACAGTATCGCCGTCATTAGAGGGTTTCTCTTGATTCTAAAACCTGCGAAATTGGCAAAGTTATGAACATTACATGTGTACTGTTCGATTTCAAATAGTGCGTTCTCTAAATAATTCACAACATTTCCCTATTTAGCTGTTCGCGTGTGTCGCATACTGCATATTGCGCGAAGTTTCTGCAAATTGTGATGGGAGCTCTGCCGACTTTTGTTTTTTATTTATGTCTCTATGTGTGAGGGGGGGAGTGATTATGCGTGTATGTGCGTATTGTCCCTGTTCTCTGTTAGTTCTCTTAAAGCCGTAAAGAGTGTGTTGTTGCAAAGTGATGTGTGTTTTCATTTATTACGTTTTCCCTTCCACTAAAGACTTTTGTATGTAGTAATACTCTCCCACTGTTGGTTCTCACGACCTTGCAGCAGTGGATACACCGGATCCCATTAGATCACCGAACTTAAGCGCTATCGGGCGAGGTCGGTACTTGGATGGATGACCATCCGGGCCGCCATGCGCTGTTGCCATTTTTCGGGGTGCACTCAGCCTCGTGATGCCAATTGAGGAGCTACTCGACCGAACAGTAGCGGACTCGGTCAAGAATACTATCATAATAATCGGGAGAGCGGTGTGCTGACTCCACGTCCCTCCTTTTCGCATCCTCCACTGAGAATGACACGGCGGTCGGATGATCCCACTCGTGGCCTGAAGACGGAGTGCTAAGTGCTAACTGTTGGTTGTCCCCATCGCACACGTGTAAATAACGAACATAAGTCGTCTGAACCCCATCAACAATCTTTAAATCCTTCTCGAAGTATACGATGCATTCTCGCGACACACGCCAACAGCAAGATGGGGTAATTGAATTATTCACAGAATACACTATTTGGAACCTAACGGTACACATGTAAAAATGTTTTGTAATGTTTATAACGATGTTAATTTTGCATGTTTAGTATAAAATGGTTCAAATGGCTCTGAGCACTATGGGACTTAACTTATGAGGTCATCAGTCCCCTAGAACTTAGAAGTACTTAAACCTAACTAACCTAAGGACATCACACACATCCATGCCCGTGGCAAGATTCGAACCTGCGACCGTAGCGTTCGCGCGGTTCCAGACTGTAGCGCCTAGAAACGCGCGGCCACCCCGGCCGGCGTTTAGTATGAAGAAAAACCGGCTGGTGACACGGCGATATTGTTGCTGAAAGTAGTATTTGAAAGAAAAAAAAACGAAAACAAAAGTGTTTTGAGCCAAGGCGGATCCACAATCCCCTGCTGTTGTTTTTGTACAAATACATACCAATGGATAATGGATTCAAGATAAAACGATTAAGAGTCGTTATCAACAATCGATGTATGCAGAACCTTTAATGCAGTAGAATTCAGTTGACGTGTTTTGGGTAATTATCCGGCTTACGTGTAAAACTGGACTGCCTGCAGCTACCAAAAAGAGTTTCACCTCTGGTATGACTTCTTAAGGAAAATTAACATTAACTCTGAAATATTTTAGAAATAAAAACATTGTTTTAAAATTTAATTGTAATATTGTAGTTTTCTTTACTATGGTAGTCAGTTCATTTTTATTTCATACTATTGCAGTATTTGTGGCAACTAATAGTTCAACTTTTTACTTTTCTAACTTAGTATCTGACTACTTTTACCTATCTATGAGGTACTGAAGAAAACATTATTGTGTGTTTGTCTGTTATGGAGCCAACAAGAGCACTAAATGCAAAGTGATGAGGGTAAGGTTAGGGATCTCTACGCTGCGGAGGCTAACGTTTCTTTACAGTAAATGGCGAGTCGCATTAAAGTGGAATTTATAAGGGGGCCGTGCCTACTCCTCATCACCGATTTCGTCCGAATTAATGGCGTGTGTGGGGCTTGGCCAGAAATGAAAGCGACAGAAGTTGGAGCTTCAGATGGACGAGTGTTTAGAAAAAAAAATAGTATTATTTATTCTTGTCAGGGAGGCAACAGCCATTTCTGTTGGTGTGGTTTTCAGGCAGTTAATGAAACTAATGGAACACGAAGCCTCTTCGCTTTAATTACAATGCTTTCCTGGAAGATTATTTGCAGAGTCCTCGGAAAAGCTTCAACTACAATCCTTTCTTGGGAATTTAATTGCTTTCCTAATTTACCTGTGTCTCTTCTTTTCATGATTTATATGAGAATATTGATGAATATAATATAACGAGCATTACTTCGGTTTATTTGTAATGCGCCATAGGGTGGTGGGATTTCGGGATCCGCTTAATAGGTCAGTAGTCCATTACACGCAGGAGGCGGCTACACAGGTAGTGGGGACTGTGGACTGAGCGGTTTTTTTAGGTTACAAAGTCTCGAGGAAATACAAAAAGGGCTTCAGTCTCAAAGGGCGCAGGCTGAACATAGGAAGAACGTAATTTAGAAACCATAAAAAATGGTCGTAGCTGTGTTGGGAAAATACCAGAGCTCAATGCACTAACAGAAAGCACTTATTCACAAATCGTTAAAGGCACTGAAAGCTGACTAAACCTGGAGACAAGTTCAGTCGAAATTTTTTCGAAGGACCTAATGGTGTTCAGAAAGGGTAGGCTAAATACAATTGGCGGTGGCGTGCTTGCTGCTGTTACAAGTAAATTACCTGGAGCGAAACTGAAGTAGATAATTCGTGTGAGTTAAAACGGGTAGACACCTTTTTGGCAATCGGAATAAAATAACAATTGAATTCTTTTACCAACCTCCCAACTCAGATAATACAAGGAAACGTGAGTTAAAATGGGTAGACGCCTTTTTGGCAATCGGAATAAAGTAATAATTGAATTCTTTTACCAAACTCCCAACTGAGATAATACGCGACACTAATTTCAAACAAGTATCCTAATCACAGATTTATACACTACTGGGCATTAAAATTGCTACACCAATAAGAAATGCAGATAATAAACGGGTATTCATTGGATGCATATATTTTAATAGATCTGACGAGTGATTACATTTTCACTCAATTTGGGTGCATATCAAAATGGTTCAAATGTCTCTGAGCACTTTGGGACTTAACAGCTATGGTCAACAGTCCCCTAGAACATAAAACTACTTAAACCTAACTAACCTATGGACATCACACAACGCCAAGTCATCACGAGGCAGAGTAAATCCCTGACCTCGACGGGAATCGAACACGGGCGTGTGAACGCTACCGCACGACCACGAGCTGCGGGTTTGGGTGCATAGATCCTGAGAAATCAGTACCCAGAACAACCACCTCTGGCAGTAATAACGGCCTAGATACGGCCTGGGAATTGAGTCAAACAGAGCTTGGATGGCGTGTACAGGTACATCTGCCCATGCAGCTTCAACACGATACCACAGTTCATCAACAGTAGGGACTGGCGTATTTTGATGAGCCAGTTGCTCGGCCACCATTGACCAGACGTTTTCAATTGTGGAGAGGTCTGGGGAATGTGATGGCCAGGGTGGCAGCCGAACATTTTCTCCGGAGAGGCCCGTACAGGACCTGCAACATGCGGTCGTACAATATCCTGCTGAAATATAGGGCTTCGCAGCGTTCGAATGAAGCGTAGAACGACGGGTCGCAACGTATCTGAAATGTAATGTCCACTGTTCAAAGTGTCGTCAGTGGGAACAAGAGGTGACCGAGACGTGTAACCAATGGCACCCCATACCATCACACCGGGTGATACGCCCGTTTGACGATGACGAATACACGCTTCCAATGTGCGTTCACCGCGATGTCGCCAAATACGGATGCGACCATCATGATGCTGTAAACAGAACTTGGATACATCCAAAAAAAAAATGACTTTTTGCCATTCGTGCACCCACATTCGTCGTTGAGTACACCATTGCAGGCACTCCTGTCTGTGATGCAGGGTCAAGTGTAACAGCAGCCATGGTCTCCGAGCTGATAGTCCATGCTGCTGCAAACGTCGTCGAACTGTTCGTGCAGATGGTTGTTGTGTTGCAAACGTCCCCATCTGTTGACTCAGGGATGAGACGTGGCTGCACGATCCGTTACAGCCATGCGGATAAGATGCCTGTCGTATCGACTGTTAGTGATACGAGGCCGTTGGGATCCTGCACGGCGTACCGTAGTACCCTCCTGAACCCACTGATTCCATATTCTGCAAACACTCATTGGATCTCGGCCAACGCGAGCAGCAATGTCGCGATACGATAAACCGCAATCGCGATAGCCTACAATCCGACCTATATCAAAGTCGGAAACGTGATGGTACGCATTTCTGCTCCTTACACGAGGCATCAAAACAACGATTCACCAGGCAACGCCGGTCAACTGCTGTTTGTGTATGCGAAATCGGTTGGAAACTTTCCTCATGTCAGCACGTTGTAGGTGTCGCCACCGGCGCCAAACTTGTGTGAATGCTCAAATGTGCAAATGTGTGAGAAATCTTATGGAACTTAACTGCTAAGGTCATCAGTCCCTAAGCTTGTACACTACTTAACCTAAATTATCCTAAGGACAAACACACACACCCACGCCCGATGGGGAACTCGAACCTCCGCCGGGACCAGCCGCACAGTCCAGGTTTGCAGCGCCTTATACCGCTCTTCTAATCCCGTGTGGCTGTGTGAATGCTCTGAAAAGCTAATCATTTGCATATCACAGCATCTTCTTCCTATCGGTTAAATTTCGCATCTGTAGGACGTCATCTTCGTGGTGTAGCAATTTTAATGGCCAGTAGTGTACTAACTAGCGATTTCAAAGTAGCATGTGAAAACTGATATTATAAATCCGCCAACAGCTGGTACTCGTACCACCAGATAAGCGAACGGTACCTTTTGCAGAAATGCCCCCACACATTAGATACCTAATCCATAACGCATCTGCATGGATTGTTTTACAGGTTTGTGTACAGTTCTCATGAAAACACTAAGAACGAATGGGAGTCCTTGAAGTTTTGCATACTGCTTGTAAGGGCAATGTGATTAATAGGCTGAAGGAGTAGGAGGGATTTTCACACTGAAAAATACAGGCAGAACAGGCTACATTACCGAAAAGTGCTACACTAAATGCCAGGTAATCCCAATAAAAACAGATTATGTCAGATAAATAAATTAATAAACTTCAGCTGTGGAAGATTCAAATCCAGAAACAAGCATAAAGCCTCTCTCAGAAATGGCTCTTACACTTCATCAAAATTTGGTCATAGAACTATTCGCATGTAGGAGACTTACAACAGTTTATCGTATCTGTATCCACCAATGTCCAGCGAAATCTAAACAAACACGATTGCATTCAATGTTTTCGCAATTCAAAAATGGTTCAAATGGCTCTGAGTACTATGGGACTTAACATCTGAGGTCATCAGTCCCCTAGAACTTTGAACTACTTAAACCTAACTAACCTAAGGACATCCTTGTCCGAAGCAGGATTCGAACCTGCAACCGTAGCAGTGGCGCGGTTCCAGACTGTAGCGCCTAGAACCTCTCGGTCACCACGGCCGGCTTAAGTGGTTCAAGTTACTTCACTACTCCTAGAATATCTTCTTCTAAGTTACTCATGTTGGCACGTGTTCTTGATTCTAATGCTGGAATATTTAGTTCGTCTTCTTTGGTGAAGGAATTTCGGAAGGCTGTGTATAGTAATTAAGATTTGGCAGCACTTTCATCCGCTGCTATCGCACAGAGAAGGCATTGATTGTGCTTTGCCGCTAGCATACTTTTACACACAGCGTGAATGTCTTCAGATTTTATGCCAGGTGTCGAGACAAGGTTTCGTGTGGAAACTATTATAAGCATCTCGCATTGAAGTCCGCGCTAAGTTTCGAGCTGTGTAAGATCGTCAGTCTTGTGGATTTTGCTTTCGCTTAAATTTGGAATGCTTTTTTCATTGCTTCTGCAACAGCGGTCTGAACTATTTTATTTACTAAGGGGGATCAGCTCCGTCGTTAGTGTAAATCTCTCGATTGCTGTCGACACTATTTCTTTGCATTCAAGCCAGATATGGTCTACACCTAAATTGTTATTTCAGAAGGAGTGAAGAATGTCTCCCAGGAAGGCGTCAAGAGAATTTTTATCTGCTTTTATGAATAGATATATTTTTCGTTTGTACTTGGAAGGCTTGGGAGTTGCGGAATTCAGTCTCGCTACGATAACCTTGTGTTCATTAATATCTGTGTCTGTTTTGACGTTTGTTATTAGCTCAGGAGTATTCGTCGTTAATAGGTCAGGTGTGTTTTCACAAACGTTTACTCTTAAAGTGGGCTCACCACCAACTACACTGTTTTTTTTTTTTTTGGTCACCAGTCTACTGACTGGTTTGATGCGGCCCACCACGAATTCCTTTCCTGTGCTAACCTCTTCATCTCAGAGTAGCAGTTGGAACCTACGTCCTCAATTATTTGCTTGATCTATTCCAATCTCTGTCTTCCTCTACAGTTTTTGCCCTCTACAGCTCCCTCTAGTACCATGGAAGTCATTCCCTCATGTCTTAGCAGATGTCCTATCATCCTGTCCCTTCTCCTTATCAGTGTTTTCCACATATTCCTTTCCTCTCCGATCCTGCGTAGAACCTCCTCATTCCTTACCTTATCAGTCCACCTAATTTTCAACATTCATCTATAGCACCACATCTCAAATGCTTCGATTCTCTTCTGTCCCGGCTTTCCCACAGTCCATGTTTCACTACCATACAAAGCTGTACTCCAGACGTACATCCCCAGGACTTTTTTCCTCAAATTAAGGCCGGTATTTGATATTAGTGGACTTTTATTGCCCAGAAATGCCTTTTTTGCCATAGCGAGTCTGTTTTTTATGTCCTCCTTGCTCCGTCCGTCATTGGTTATTTTACTGCCTAGGTAGAAGAATTCCATAACTTCATTGACTTCGTGACCATCAATCCTGATGTTAAGTTTCTCGCTGTTCTCATTTCTACTACTCCTCATTACCTTCGTCTTTCTCCGATTTACTCTCAAACCATACTGTGTACTCATTAGACTGTTCATTCCGTTCAGCAGATCATTTAATTCTTCTTCACTTTCACTCAGGATAGCAATGTCATCAGCGAATCGTATCATTGATATCCTTTCACTTTGTATTTTAATTCCACTCCTGAATCTTTCTTTTATTTCCATCAGTGCTTCCTCGATGTACAGATTGAAGAGTAGGGGCGAAAGGCTACAGCTTTGTCTTACACCCTTCTTAATACGAGCACTTCGTTCTTGATCGTCCACTCTTATTATTCCCTCTTGGTTGTTGTACATATTGTATATGACCCGTCTCTCCCTATAGCGTACCCCTACTTTTTTCAGTATCTCGAACAGCTTGCACCATTTTATACTGTCGAACGCTTTTTCCAGGTCGACAAATCCTATGAACGTGTCTTTATTTTTCTTTAGCCTTGCTTCCATTATTAGCCGTAACGTCAGAGTTGCCTCTCGTGCCTTTACTTTTCCTAAAGCCAAACTGATCTTCACCTAGTGCATTCTCAATTTTCTTTTCCATTCTTCTGTATATTATTCTTGTAAGCAGCTTCGATGCATGAGCTGTTAAGCTGATTGTCCGATAATTCTCGCACTTGTCAGCTCTTGCCGTCTTCGGAATTGTGTGGATGATGCTTTTCCGAATGTCAGATGGTATGTCGCCAGACTCATATATTCTACACACCAACGTGAATAGTCGTTTTGTTGCCACTTCCCCTAATGATTTTAGAAATTCTGATGGAATGTTATCTATCCCTTCTGCCTTAATTGACCGTAAGTCCTCCAAAGCTCTTTTAAATTCTGATTCTAATACTGGATCCCCTATCTCTTCTAAATCGACTCCTGTTTCTTCTTCTATCACATGAGACAAATCTTCACCCTCACAGAGGCTTTCAATGTATTCTTTCCACCTATCTGCTCTCTCCTCTGCATTTAACAGTGGAATTCCCGTTGCACTCTTAATGTTACCACCGTTGCTTTTAATGTCACCAAAGGATGTTTAGACTTTCCTGTATGCTGAGTCCGTCCTTCCGACAATCATATCTTTTTCGATGTCTTCACATTATCCCTGCAGCCATTTGTCTTAGCTTCCCTGCACTTACTATTTATTTCATTCCTCAGCGACTTGTATTTCTGTATTCCTGATTTTCTCGGAACATGTTTGTACTTCCTCCTTTCATCAATCAACTGAAGTATTTCCTCTGTTACCCATGGTTTCTTCGCAGCTACCTTCTTTGTACCTATGTTTTCCTTCCCAACTTCTGTGATGGCTCTTTTTAGAGACGTCCATTCCTCTTCAAATGTGTTCCCTACTGCACTATTCCTTATTGCTGTATCTATAGCGTTAGAGAAGTTCAAACGTATCTCGTCATTCCTTAGAACTTCCGCATCCCACTTCTTTGCGTATTGATTCTTCCTGACTAATGTCTTGAACTTCAGCCTACACTTCATCACTACTATATTGTGATCTGAGTCTATATCTGCTCCTGGGTACGCCTTACAATCCAGTATCTGATTTCGGAATCTCTGTCTGACCATGATGTAATCTAATTGAAATCTTCCCGTATCTCTCGGCCTTTTCCAAGTATACCTCCTCCTCTTGTGATTCTTGAACAGGGTATTCGCTATTACTAGCTGAAACTTGTTACAGAACTCAATTAGTCTTTCTCCTCTTTCATTCCTTGTCCCAAGCCCATATTCTCCTGTAACCTTTTCTTCTACTCCTTCCCATACAACTGCATTCCAATTGCCCATGACTATTAGATTTTCGTCCACCTTTACATACTTCATTACCATTTTAATATCCTCATACACTTTCTCTATCTGTTCATCTTCAGCTTACGACGTCGGCATGTATACTTGAACTATCGTTGTCAGTGATGGTCTGCTGTCGATTCTGATTAGAACAACCCGGTCACTGAACTGTTCACAGTAACAGACCCTCTGCCCTACCTTCCTATTCATAACGAATCGTACACCTGTTATACCATTTTCTGCTGCTGTTGATATTACCCGATACTCATCTGACCAGAAATCCTAGTCTTCCTTCCACTTCACTTCACTGACCCATACTATATCTAGATTGAGCCTTTGCATTTCCCTTTTCAGATTTTCTAGTTTCCCTACCACGTTCAAGCTTCTGACATTCCACACCCCGACTCGTAGAACATTATCCTTTCGTTGATTATTCAATCTTTTTCTCATGGTAACCTCCCCCTTGGCAGTCCCCTCCCGGAGATCCCAATGGGGGACTATTCCGGAATCTTTTGCCAATGGAGAGATCATCATGACACTTCTTCAACTACAGGCCACATGTATTGTGGATACACGTTACGTGTCTTTAATGCAGTGGTTTCCATTGCCTTCTGCATCTTCATGTCGTTGATCATTGCTGATTCTTCCGCCTTTAGGGGCAATTTCCCACCCCTAGGACAAGAGAGTGCCCTGAACCTCTATCCGCTCCTCCGCCCTCTTTGACAAGGCCATTGGCAGAATGAGGCTGACTTCTTATGCCGGAAGTCTTCGGCCGCCAATGCTGATTATTTATCAAAACTTAGGCAGTGGTGAGGATCGAACCCGGGAACGAAGACGTTTTGATGATGAATCAAAGACTCTACCCCTAGACCACGGGTAAAAACTCCCTACTAGACTAATGGCCAGTAAAATTGCTACACCAAGAAGATGACGTGCCACAGACGCGAAATTTAACCGACAGGAAGAAGATGCTGTGATATGCAAATGATTAGCTTTCCCTGAGTCAACAGATGGGGACGTTTGTAAGACAACAACCATCTGCACGAACAGTTTGACGACGTTTGCAGCAGCATGGACTATCAGCTCGGAGACCATGGCTGCAGTTACCCTTGACGCTGCATCAGAGACAGGAGAGCCAGCGATGGTGTACTCAACGACGAACTTGGGTGCACGAATGGCAAAATGTCATTTTTTCGGATCAATCCAGGCTCTGTTTACAGGATCATGATGATCGCATACGTGTTTGGCGACATCGTGGTGAACACACATTGGAAACGCGTAATTGCCATCGTCGTACTGGCGTATCACCCGACTTGGTGGTATGGGATGCCATTGGTTACACGTCTCGGTCGCCTCATGTTCGCACTGACGGCACTTTGAACAGTGGACGTTACATTTAAGATGTGTTACGACCCGTCGCTCTACCCTTCATTCGATCGCTGCGAAACCCTACATTCCAGCAGGATAATGCACGACCGCATGTTGCAGGTCCCGTACGGGCCTTTCTGTATACAGAAAATGTTCGACTGCTGCCCTGGCCAGCACATCCTCCAGATCTCTCACCAATTGAAAACGTCTGGTCAATGGTGGCCGAGTAACTGTCTCGTCACAATACGCCAGTCACTATTCCTGATGAACTGTGGTATCGTGTTGAAGCTGCATGGGCAACTGTACCTCTACACGCCATCCAAACTGTTTGACTCAATACCCAGGCGTATCGAGGCCGTTATTACGGTCAGAGCTGGTTGTTCTGGGTACTGATTTCTGAGGATCTATGCACCCAAATTGCGTGAAAATGTAATATCATGTCAGTTCTGGCATAATGTATTTCTCCAACAAATACCCGTTCATTATCAGCATTTCTTCTTCGTGTAGCAATTTTAATGGCCAGTAGTATATGTACCTAAACATAGATGATGTAACGGCTATTTTGACGTGATACACTGTATTGATTTATTTTTTGGGATGTGATATTTCCGTTCTCTGTATGCTGTATATTGCCTTTGTCTATTAGCGTGCATATTTTTTCCCGTAGTATGTGCCCTTTTAGATCTTACGAAACGAAACATCCGATGACTGTAGTCTGCCAACACGCGTAATCTACGTGTATGAATAAAGTGTAACACAGACAGACGTGAGTCTTGTTACGGCTGTAGCCACGACACAGATGGCGCTAGCAGCTGACACAGATGGCTGTACGGTGACGCCTGGCTGGAATAATGGACCTGCGCCGTACACGGTGGTGTTCGTCGTAGCCACTGTGCGGTCGCTCCACAGTGGGATGCTGGACACGAGCACGCGCTTCGCATTCCACACTTCCGGACGCTGTGCCGTAGCGTAGAGGCATTCCTGCCGCTAAACGAGGCAGCAGTACGGTGCCCCCACCGGACACTGTGCAATATTAATTACACCTATAACCCACCCGAGCGTGCGCTCCGTGCTAAATGAAAAAGAAAGCTGGCTTCACGTTTACGGTTCACCAACAGGTACTGAAGTGACACAGAAGGGCGTTGTATAGCGTTTTCGCTGCATAAAATTTAATAATTCTACATCATTAAACGACAGCAATGGAATTTAGTCTACATCTACATCTACATGGATACTCTGCAAATCACATTCAAGTCTGGCAGAGAGCTTATCGAACCACCTTCACAGTTCTCTATTATTCCAATCTCGTATAGCGCGCGGAAAGAATGAACACCTATATATTTCCGTACGAGCTCTGATATTCCGTATTTTATCGTGGTGATCGATCCGCCCTATGCAAGTCTCTGTCAACAAAATATTTTCGCATTCGGAGGAGAAAGCTCGTCATTGGAATTTCGTGAGAAGATTCCTTCGCAACGAGAAACACCTTTCTATTAATGATTTCCAGTCCAAATCCTGTATCATTTCTGTGACACTCTCTCCCATATTTCGCGATAATACAAAACGTGCTGCCTTTCTTTGAACTTTTTCGATGTACTCCATCAGTCCTGTTTGGTAAGGATATTCTAAAAGACGACGGACAAACGTAGTAAAGGCAATCTCCTTAGTACGTCTGTTACATTCTCTAAGTGTCCTGCCAATAAAACGCAGCCTTTGGTTAGACTTCCCCACAACATTTTCTGTGTGTTCTTTCCAATTTAAGTTGCTCGCAATTGTAATATCTAGGTATTTAGTTGAATCTATGGCTTTTAGATTAGACTGACTTATCGAGTAACCAAAGTTTAACGACTTCCTTTTCACACTCACGTGGATGACCTCACACTTTTCGTTATTTAGAGTGAACTGCCATTTTTCGCACCATCCAGATACTTTTTTTAAATCGTTTTGCTGTTTGTTTTGATCTTCTGATGACATTATTAGTCGATAAACGACAGCGTCACCTGCAAACAACAGAAGACGGCTGCTCAGATTGCCTCCCAAATCCAGGAAAGGGCCTATAACGCTACCTTGGGGAACGCCTGAAATCATTAAATCGGGTGATTCTGAGGGAATTAGATTAGGAAAAGAGGCGCTTAAAGTAGTAGATGAGTTTTGCTATATGGTCGAAGTAGAGAGGATACAAAATGTAGATTGGCAATGGGAAGAAGCTGCCTCCTACTTACACTGAAGAACTGTACCTTCACTCAAAATTTTCATGACGTATGTTCACTTTCACTTCTTTGCTGTGTCTGATTTTCATCAATTTGTGATGTTCATTAACTAGCTCTGAAATACTAAACTTTTGTTTGCATAGTTTTCTATGTGAAATTTTAGAGGTTCGCCGATGACATTGTAATTCTGTCAGAGACAGCAAAGGACTTGGAAGATCAATTGAACAGAATGGACAGTTACTTGAAAGGAGGATGTAAGATGAACACCAACAAAAGCAAAACGAGTATAATGGAATGTAGTCGAATTAAGTCGGGTGATGCCGAGGGAATTAGATTAGGAAATGAGACACTTAAAGTGGTAAAGGAATTTTGCTATTTCGGGAGCAAAATAACTGATGACGGTCGAAGTAGAGAGCATAAAGAATGTAGACTGGCAATGGCAAGCAGAGCGTTTCTGAAGAAGAGAAATTTGTTAACATGGAGTATAGATTAAAGTGTCAGGGAGTCGTTTCCGAAAATATTTGTATGGATTGTAGCCATGTATGGAAGTGAAACGTGGGCGATAAACAGTTTAGACAAGAAGAGAAGTTTTAGAAATGTGGTGCTACAGAAGAGTCCTGAAGATTAGATGAGTTGATCACATAAATAATGAGGAGGTATTGAATAGAATTGGGGAGAAGAGACATTTGTGGCGCAAATTAGCTAGAAGAAGGGCTCGGTTGGTAGGGCATATTCTGAGGCATCAAGGGATCACCAGTTTAGTATTGGAGGGCAGCGTGGAGGGTAAAAATCGTAGAGGGAGACCAAGAGACGAATACACTAAGCAGATTCAGAAGGATGTAGGCTGCAGTAGGTACTGGGATGTGAAGAATCTGGCACAGGATAGAATAGCATGGAGAGCGGCATCAAACCAGTCTCTGGACTGAAGACCACAACAGCAACAACAACAACATCATTCTAGAGAATTTACAAATTCTAGGCATACGGGAAGGACAGAGTCGGTCTTGTTACGAAATTCTTTTATTTTATTTTTCAGCCACTAGTTACACAAATGAGATAAACGCAGGTTTCCACATTTTAGCAACTATAATAAAGAAAATGGATGATGTAATATAATAAGAAAAATTACAACCCAAAGCAACTTCTATACTACAAGCACCTCAATTCGTTACCCGGCTACCTGTATCGCAACAGAACAAAAGAGGTACACAAAATGTAAAAATAACTTCTTTCTGATCGCTGGAACTGAATGCACCAGTCAACGACGTGACGACGCAGGGCGTTTTGTTGCTGCGCGGGTTTAGCCGAGCGGTCTTAGGCGCTGCAGTCTTAGACTGTGCGGCTGGTCCCGTCGGAGGTTCAAGTCGTCCTTGGGTGTGTGTGTTTGTCCTTAGGCTAACTTACGTTAAGTAGGGTGTAAGCTTAGGGACTGAGGACATTAGCAGTTAAGTGTCATAAGATTTCACACACATTTGAACGATTATACGGGGCGTTTCACTATTATAAACCCGAACAGAACGGGTGAGCCGAGGATAGTGAGAGAAGCAAGTAATCCTAAAATAACAAAACACGGCCACATTTCGAGCCGGCCAGGTGGCCGTGCGGTTCTAGGCGCTTCAGTCCGAAATCGCGGGAATGCTACGGTCGCAGGTTCGAATCCTGCCTCAGGCATGGATGTGTGTGATATCCTTAGGTTAGTTAGGTTTAAGTAGTTCTACGTTCTAGGGGACTGATGACCTAAGATGTTAAGTCCCATAGTGCTCAGAGCCATTTGAACCATTTTCGAACGATCACATTTTCTCCTTACTCATTATATTTATATTCATTTCCTGAAATAAAATCTAATCAACTATTAGGATGATATTCCTGATTGTGACAGAATGTATGCACTATATGATTAAAAATATCAGGACACCTACTAGTGGATACTAATATGGAGTGTATCCACCCTTTATCACCATTAAGGCTTCAACTCTGACGAGAATACTTTAAATTAACAGTATGAATGGCTACAGAGAAATAGCAGAGCATTCTTCCTCAAGAGCCGAAGCCAGGGAAGGAACTAATGTTGAACACTGGGACTTGGAACGAAGTCGACATTCTAACTCATCCCCAGCGTCTTCAATTGTGATCAGGTTTGGGCCGTTTCAAGAGTGTTATTGTCCACAAACCGTTGCCGCACAAATACTATTTTATGACAGACCGCATGCATATGAAAACAATCATCGTCTGCGAGCTTTTCCTTTACTGTAGGTAATATTCAAAGCTGTAAAATGTTGATAATCTTTCCGTAGTTTGGGGCCACAGTCATATAATTCTGTTCAAATGAGAGTTCAGCCATTTGACTGGACGTACTGTTTATGTCATGATGATTCAAATGGCTATGAGCACTAAGGGACTTAACTTCTGAGGTCATCAGTCCTCTAGAACTTAGAAATACTGAAACCTAACTGACCTAAGGACATTACACACATCCACTGTAGCGCCTAGAACCGCTCGGCCACACGTGCCAGCTACGGTCATGGTTTCGGTCTTTTGTCATTTACAAATACAACAGTACATACACCACTGGCCATTAAAATTGCTGTACCAATAAGAGATGCAGATGATAAACGGGTATTTATAGGACAAATGTATTATACTAGAACTAACATGTGATTACATTTTCACGCAATGTGGGTGCATAGATCCTGAGAAATTAATACCAAGAACAACCACCGCTGATCGTAATAACTGCCTTGCTACGCCTGGGCATTAAGTCAGACAGAGCTTCGACGGTTTGTACAATACAGCTGCCCATGCTGCTTCAACACGATACCACAGTTAATCAAGAGTAGTGACTGGCGTATTGTGACCAGACAGTCGCTCGGTCACCATTGACCGGACGTTTTCAGTTGGTGAGAGATCTCCAGAATGTGCTGGCCAGGGCAGCAGTGGAATATTTTCTGCATCCAGGTAGGCCCGTACAGGACCTGCAACATGCGGTCGTGCATTATCCTGCTGAAATGTAGGGTTTTGCAGGGATCGAATGAAGGGTAGAGCCACGGGTCGTAACACATCTGAAATGTAACGTCCACTGTTCAAAGTGCCGTCAATGCGAACAAGAGGTGACCGAGACGTGTATTCAATGGCACCCCATACCATATCACCCGGTGATAAGCCAGTATGGCGAAGACGAATACATGCTTCAATGTGCGTTCACCGCGATGTGACCAAACACGGATGCGACCATCATGATGCTGTAAACAGACCCTGGATCCATCCGAAAAAATGACTTTTTGCCATTCGTGCACCCAGGTTCGTCGTTGAGTACACCATCGCAGGCGCTCTTGTCTGTGATGCAGCGTCAAGGGTAACCGCATCCATGGTCTACGAGCTGATAGTCCATGCTGCTGCAAACGTCGTCGAACTGTTCGTGCAGATGAATGTTGTCTTGCAAACGTCCCCATCTGTCGACTCAGGGATCGAGACGTTGCTGGCACGATCCATTTCAGCCAAGCAGATAAGATGCCAGTCATCTCGACTGCTAGTGATACGAGGCCGTTGGAATCCAGCACGGCGTTCCGTATAATCCTCCTGAACCCACCGATTCCATATTCTGCTAACAGTGATTGGATCTCGACCAACGCGAGCAGCAATGTCGCTTTACCATAAACCGCATTCGCGATAGGCTACAATCCGGGCTTTATCGAAGTCGGAAACGTCATGGTACGCATTTCTCTTCCTTACACGAGGCATCACAACAACGTTTCACCAGGCAACGCCAGTCAACTGCTGTTTGTGTATAAGAAATGGGTTAGGAACTTTCCTGATGTCAGCACGTTGTACGTGTCGCCACCGGCGCCAACCTTGTGTGAATGCTCTGAAAAGCTAATCATTTGCATATCACAGCATCTTCTTTCTGTCGGTAAAATTTCGCGTCTGTAGCACGTCATCTTCGTAGTGTAGGAATTCCAATGGCCAGTAGTGTATATTCATATTGAGTGTGGTATTTGGAAACGGCCAAAAAATCAAATAATATTGAAATTTTACTTTTAAAATTTAAAATATTATTTAAATAGCGTTACTTAGCTGTTAGGCTCGTTGAGACTTCATTAAACGATGTCACCATCGAAATATATTAAACTAGATTATATAATGCAGATGTCACAGTATACAGGGTGTTACAAAAAGGTACGGCCAAACTTTCAGGAAACAATCCTCACACACAAATAAAGAAAAGATACTACTTGGACATGTGTCCGGAAACGCTTAATTTCCATGTTCGAGCTAATTTCAGTTTCGTCAGTATGTTCTTCCACCTACGCTTAGTGAAGCACGTTATCATTATTTCATACGGGATTCTATGCGACGGAGGGTGGATGCATGTATCCTCGCTAACGGAGGACATTTTGAACATTTCCAGTGACAAAGTGTTTGAAGTCTCACTGGTACGTTCTGTTGCTGTGTGTTTCCATTCCATGATTAATGTGATTTGAAGACAAGTAATAAAATGAGCTCTAACATGGAAAGTAAGCCTTTCCGAACACATGTCCACATAACATATTTTCTTTCTTTGCGTGTGAGGAATGTTTCCTGAAAGTTTGGCCGTACCTTTTTGAAACACCCTGTATAAAAGAAAACATGTTCACAAAGTTTCGGACAGGGACACAACGAACATAAACACTGAATAACTGTGCCACAAAATAATCACCAAAAAAAGTCATATGTGCAGATACCATTATCTAAAGCCACTCTGTCGAATTTAATAAATGTAAGCCAAGGAAGAATATTGTAGGCTGTCAGTTTATGTGGCATACTTTAGCGATGAATCTACAGAAATGTTTTAGTCAGTAGGACAGAGTTACTTAAATTGAGTAAGCTTTGTATTCCTGTGTAAGATCGTTCCAAGTATGTGATGCAAAGAAATCACATATACCAAGAAACTTAACAATTCTACGAAAGGACAGTTATACTGCATATACTGTAATGAATGTGAGACATGATCATGCATTAGTTCAAATGGCTCTGAGCACTATGGGACTTAACTGCTGTGGTCATCAGTCCCCTAGAACTTAGAACTACTTAAACCTAACTAACCTAAGGACATCACACACATCCATGCCCGAGGCAGGATTCGAACCTGCGACCGTAGCAGTCTCACGGTTCCGGACTGCGCGCCTAGAACCGCGAGACCACCGCGGCCGGCCATGCATTAGTCTAATGTAGACTGATTATAGAAGCAACATAACATAACCATCTGGCGAAGTACATTATGAAGCAAACCTCCGAATGACGTAGAATCGTACTGTGAAAGAGATTACCAATGTTTGCCATGAAAACGCATTATATGCTATAATGTAACAGTATGTTGTAAAGTGATTATGTGCATACTCAAAATGGAGAAAATATTAGATGTGGATTTATATACTGTGACACCTGCACTATATAATCGTGTTTAATATATTTCGGCAACAACTTCGTTTACTGAAGTCTGATCATGCTTATTATGTAACAGAATTACAATAATGTATTTAATTTGAAAAATCTAATAACCTTTTGATCCTACACTGTACAGGTACTTATTTTTTGGTCAATTGCTCGTTTCATACGTTCTTTATACATCCAGATTGTTCCAAAAACACCGATAAATTTTGGAAACAGGTTCCTTACAACAAAACAAAACAAAAATTCTCGTAAAAGAGGGCTCTGAAGCATATACCTTAAGACATACAGCCACTTGCTCATCATCGATGCCACGAAACACATCTCTCATACTGCAAGCTGCTTGCTTTTCACATATTGTGAGGTGACTCAATGGACGAAAACAAGAAAAATCTGCGTACCTTAAAAGCCATGAGCAATTGTTCAGTAAAAGAGATACGTTTCACAGTAGCAAAGATGAACAAGTTCTCAAAGCTATTAAGGTACGCATTTTGGACACGATTTTTAGTAGACATTATTTTCTTCTTTTGATCAATAAACCCTCCTCAGAAAACACGGATAACTTAGATCTTGTAGCATAAGAAATCTGTTTTCATAGTATCGAAGATGAACAATTGATCATAGCTGTTAAGTTATGCACTTTAGAGGCTATGTTTACAGATATTTCTACGTATTTCCGTGTAAGGAACCAGACCATAACGTTTATCCGCGTTTTTTTTTGGGGGGGGGGGGGGAGGGGTAGGGGCGGGTGGGGGGGGGGGGCGTACATCCTGTATATCTTTTCAGTGTGTGTACGCAGCTCGTGGGCGTGCAGTAGCGTTCTCGCTTCCCACGCCCGGGTTCCCGGGTTCGATTCCCGGGGGGGTCAGGAATTTTCTCTGCTTTGTGATGACTGGGTGTTGTGTGGTGTCCTTAGGTTAGTTAGGTTTAAGTAGTTCTAAGTTCTAGGGGACTGATGCCCATAGATGTTAAGTCGCATAGCGCTCAGAGCCATTTGAACAATTTTTTTTGAGTGTGGTACCGGAATATGGACAAAGGCCGAAATAATGATTGTGCAACAGAATAAACAGTATACACAGTCAGATTGAGGGACTTTCATTTAAACACTGTAAAATGCGACTTTACTGTTCAACATTCGGAGTTTTCTTAAGCACATGCTGACTACTAAAAACACTCACACACCATATCACCAGCGCCTTCGTATTCCACTGTTGACTGGTCGGCCCATTACTTCTCAACACAACCAACCACTGTTGCCTCTACATATGATCGCAGGTAACGTTCTCCAGGCATCCACCATATCCAAACCCTTCCATGGAATTGCCACAGGATATGAATCCACGTGACATATCTGCAGTCATCCGTTGCTCAGTTGTGTCGCTCTTTGCTGCACCTCACGTGTGTCGCTTAGCACTGGCTATTGCTAGCTCGACTCCTCGCAGCAGTTTGGAAGTCACCAGTGATACCTTCCATTGATTTCATGCTATGTTTTACAGCCACCCACTGCAGTGCGCGACTGTCCCTGTTCATCAGTACGTGTCTGTCTGGTCTTGGTTTTGTTGTGGTCGTCCTTCCGCATTTCATTGGAATTGTTGTAATGTCTCTTATGGATTTGTTACTCTTTTGACATTCGATTGCTAGTCCGCATTTGAACTCACTGAGCTCTCCTCAACGACACATCATGTTGTTTGCTGCTTCTCTACTGACAACACAATAGTCCTCGCCTGCTTTTATCCTCGCGGGTACGCCTTTCGTGGCATATAGTGGTTAGCTAGCTTAGAAACCGATGCTTCTCTTGCGTAGTCTGTCTGGTCGGCACAGATATCTTAAGTTTTTCTATAATCGAATTTTTACGTTTTTCACAAATTGCAATACCTTCTAAACTTTTCAAGCTAATGAAGTCCATAGTTCTGCAAGGTTTGCAGGAGAGCTTCTGTAAAGACTGGAAGGTGGGAGACGAGATACTGGCAGAAGTAAAGCTGTGAGGACGGGGCGTGAGTCGTGCTTGGGTAGCTCAGCTGGTAGAGCACTTGCCCGCGAAAGGCAATGGCCTCGAATTCGAGTCTCGGTCCGGCAATTGGTTTTGATCTCCCAGGAAGTTTCATATCAGTGCACACTCCGCTGCAAAGTGAAAATCTCTTTCTGGAAACATCCCCGAGGCAGTGGCTAAGCCATGTCTCCGCAATATCCTTTCTTTCAGAGGTGGTAGTTCTGCAAGGTTCACAGGAGAACTTCTGTAAAGTTAGGAAGGTAGGAGACGAGGTACTGGCAGATGTAAAGCTGTGAGGACGGGGAGTGAGTCGTGCTTGGGTTGCTCAGTTGGTAGAGCACTTGCCGACGAAAGACAATGGTCCCGAGTTCGAATCTCGATACGGCACACAGTTTCAACCTGCCAGGAAGTTTCAAGGCCACATAAGCGTGGTATTTTTCGATTGTACGTCTGACTAACACCGATTCTGGTAGCTGTAGACCAAGGGTTTTGTTAATTATGCATTTTGCGTTCTTGTGTTGATATTCCCATAGATGATATATAACCGAAAATTGATATACCAGTATTCAGAGATTTAACTTTATAACTTTTTAATATACTGAAATATTTACTTAAAATTAATATCAGGTTAAACAGCCAACAGGTTGCCCATAAACGTTAGGTACATTGACCAAGGTTTCGACACGTATTGGGGTGTATTTTCAAAATGAACATTTGCTACATCGTAAAATTAAATTACTAAAAATTTTCATCTACTGTTCCACTCTTCATTTTTAAACGAGAAACCAAATACCAATTTTTAAATATTTAATCATTTTAAAAAATACTTTCTCCCACTATTACACCCCCATAGGGGCTAAATTTTCAAAAATGCTGAAACACGTATTTCTTTATTTCTGACCGGGAAGCCAAATACCATCTGTCGTAGGCCTACCTTCAAAACTGCGTTATTATTGACGCATTTTCGGAAAACCCTCGTCCCTACCTACTCAACCACTAAGTAGTGGAATTTCGAAAAATCGCTTTCTGAACGACGCCTATACTATATGCTCAATACCTTCGCCAAATTTCGAATTTATATCCTTAGCGGTTTGGGCTGGTCGACAATAAGTCAGTGAGTCGAACAGTCGGGACATTGCCTTTGATATGTAGAGATTCCGCGCCACATACGGTATGCACGACGGTCATACTTTCGTGTGGCTGTTCCAGAATAATTAGCACAAATCTTCGACAACGTCTGTATCGGTCGTAGCTCCCAATCTCCCGACGTGATACCATTGTAGGGTTATTTACAAGCTACGGTGGTCAGTTGATAATGTCGACCTGTGGAAACGCATTACCGATGGTTTTTTACGCAGGAAATACACGCCTGGGATGCTTAAGAGCTTGTGGGCTTTCATCATGCAACTTGCTGAAGCCTACTTTCACGTGAACTGTGGCCATGTGAAACTCATGTTGCAATTTGTTTGTCCTGAAGTGTCTGTCTGTTGTTTCAATCCTCAGAGACTCCGTTACTTACGTAGTCAGTCTTAATATGTCGTATCGCGGATATTAATGTAAATGCAAAACAACCGAGGGTAAGTCTATAAATAGAATTTCACTGATGTCAGCAAACTTCAAGAGAGCAATTTCGTAATCATTGATCTTCAGTTCGGTAAATCCAGTACCAAAGAAACTGAAAACTTACAGGGAAAGATGTGATATTAAAACAGGCAATGGCTGCGTTTAAAGTCGAGAAAAAAATGAGGAATATGAGGAAAGCAAGTAAAAAGTTCCTCTTTTCTGCACGCCCATGATGATCGCGACACAAGAGGTGAACATGGAGACCAATGTCAGGTAGTGAATATTGCACTATGTTTGTAGCTGCATGACGTACCTCGTCGTAGCAGGACTGCTGACGCTACCTTCCTCATCCATGACGGAGCACTGCTATTGGTGTGCTTGATATCTGAGGCATCTGATGTCTTTATCTGTCCTCGATGAACTTACTGAAAACTGAAAAAGCAAATTAGCCAAACTGTTGGCGTTTCGTTTACCGTCAATTGTCTTTTCGTCACAGCCATAATCCATATTAGCTCAGTAGCGACGGCAGCAGTGTCTGGGCGTCTGTTTGCTGATTTTGCTATACAGCTATCTATTTACATACTCTTATTCGTGCTAAAGGCTTGTTGACATTTTGTTAGAATAAAAGTACCACATATCCTGGATACCTTCCGACCGGAACATAGTTCTGCTCCCGTAGAGTATAAATGGTAACCGTCACGGTGATATTTACAAGTGTTATCGACGTCAAACTCGGTAAGATACAATGGCACAACTACGCTTGCATAAACTAATACCTGAGTGCGAGCACATGTTGACCGATCGCGTTGTAGAAGTTCATGTGTCTGTGCACTGCTTCGGAAACGGTGTTTTCTACGAGCAACAGTTGTTTTCTCTCGCTGCACGGTTAAATTTAACTCCATCATTAAAATCGCATTTATTTGACTTTGTTATGAAGTGCAACGTCGTAGTTCTGACTGTTTCCTTACAACTGCGCAACGTACATTTTTCCTTACAGATCTTAGCGACGTATGTCCAGTGCCGTGAGTAAAGTCCTTTCGCTATAAAATGTTTATGCAGTTTCTACCCGTTAAAACCCTGGCATGTGAATCCAAGTATAAAATGACGTTACTTTTTTAAACGGTTTATGAACTTTTAAATCTTATTTCTTAAATGTTTGTTTGCGCAAAGAAATTTTACATCTGCTCAAATGTATTATCTGACTGTTCAAAACTTTACAGAAAGCATCTGCTACATGCAAAATTTTAATTCTGATCACTGAAATCTCAAAGGATAAGTCAAGTGATTTGTATTTCGTGTAGTAGATGCTCTTTAAAATGACTTATCACGGCCAGAAATGGCAGACTTAGTGTTTATCGATTATTTCGATGAAAATGATCAAAATTCTGTCTCTGAGTTTTTGTAAGTTGTTCATCACTTGTTTTTATATCACCTCTCCCTCTCGCCTGTTTTTTAGAGACGCACACTTCCCTCTCTCCTGCCTTGGCCATTGCCTATATGAGCGATTGCAATTTTCGTTAATAACAAGTATGTTAACGTAAAATTCCGTATGTGTTTATTTCAAAGAATAATAATCGTCATTTTCACATCCGACAGACCAGGTGTGGCATTTTTGTAAGTGCTCGTAGCGGCTTCAGGAATGACAACTTGCTGACAAACAATTACGCTAGTGTCCAAAATTAAAGCAACTCACGGAAAGTTTGCATGGTTGCTTTTATTTTTCACAAAACAGTATAAATGGATGATATTAAAGGAGAAACAATGTAGAGAGTACAGAACGTAAACAACTGCAACGCGCATAACGGTAGACGAACTTGCACACACATTATGACAACTGGTTAATATGTTCAGTATGGGGTGTGACCATCTCTGGCAGCAGTACAGGCATGAGAAATTACAAGGTATGCTGTGAATGACGTCATCAATCATATGTTGACACAGTAACGCCCATTCTCCCTGCAGAGCTGCTCTCAAACCATGGAGAACGGTTGATGTATGCTGACGTGAAGCAAACTGTCTCTCTGGTGCATCCCAGTGGATTCAGATCGGGAGAACGAACAGGCCACACCATGCATGCAGAATATTCCGTTTCCAAGATCACCCCTTCTCTATGATATCGAGCATTATCATCCATCAGTACGACGTCTAGGACCACAGCACCTCGCAACAACTGCACATGATGTCCCAAGATCTCGTCACGATACCTGACTGCAGTAAAATCTTGACGATCCACCCATACAATTTCAAGAAAAGGTGTTCGAATGATCAACATAATCCCTGTCCACACCATTAAGGATCCTCCTCGATACCGGTCTCGTTCGACAATATTTGGGTCCGGACTTCGTTTTCCATCTTCCCTCCAGACACGAATCCGTCGAGGATCACTCTCCAGACCAAATCAGGACTCACCTGTGAAAAGAACACTGCCAGTTGCCGTGCAGTACTAAGATGACAATGTCGTGCCCTTAGAGCCAAATAACGGTTCTCTCTCTCTGATGTCACCCATGGTTGACCCCGCCCCTGATCTTCGGGATACAGTTTCGATCCCACACGGCGATTGTTGGTGTGAGAGTACCCCTCAAACACTACCTCATTTGGCGTCGTCGTTGGCGTGGTTGTCCATGGACCGCATGGACCGCAGTGCCATCTTCCGAGCAGAACACGAATACACGGACATCCAATGACAGTTGGTGTGATCATATCGTGAATTAGACACAGGACGGGGAAATAGCGATTTGTTGCTTTAATTTTGGTCACCGGTGCAGCTATCATTCCTTAGATCTGATGTAGATCACAACTAACGGTATGAAACTTTTTCAGAGCCTGCATTTAATTGTCTACGAAGTTCGATGTCTTAACGCCATCAAATTGGCGCGTCTGTAGTAATTATTATTCACACCGTCGGGAATTAGAAATTGAGGGCCATCTATTCCGGCAGCGGACAATGATTCTACTTATCTCAATTATTAATTATACTTGTTCGTTTGCTCATATTATTCTTCCTCTCGGTCTGAAAGGGAGATATATAAACACAAGTCATTTTCTTGAAATATTTACACTGTTGTAAACGCGTAAAACCTGTTTTACCTTCTAGATGGCGGTGAGCTCAGCGTGGTGTGTCGACCTTTTCTTGAAGTTATTTCATTTGTAAGTGACTGAACGAAAAACAGACCTAATATTATGAAATCATAGACTTACAATTTATTCTTTTTGTGCTATCAGTTAAGATTTCCATTATTTTGTTGTTGGCACCAAATGCTATCATGAAGCGTCACCACTGACTGCAACACGTTAGTTCATTCTGTTCACCACTTTATAAAAACAAAACAAGTTGAAAAGTTTTCTTGTTCAATATCAGCCCCATCTTATGCCCTCAGTACACCGTGTTTTTTTTACTGAAGATCACCTGCTGAATGTATTCCAATCTCTGTCTTCCTCTACAGTTTTTACCCTCTACAGCCACTCTAGTACCATGGAAGCTATCCCCAGATGTCTTAAGAAATATCCTACCATTATGTCCTTTCTTGTCAGTCTTTTCCACGTAGTCCTTTCCTTGCCAATTTTGCAGAGTACCTCCTCATCCTGTACCTTATCAGTCCTCCCAGTTTTCAACATTCTTCTGTACAACCACAACTCAAATAGAATGAAATGTTCACTCTACATCGGAGTGTGCGCTGATATGAAACTTCGCAGGAGAGCTTCTGTAAAGTTTGGAAGGTAGGAGACGAGGTACTGGCAGAAGTAAAGCTGTGAGGACGGGGCGTGAGTCGTGCCTAGGTAGCTCAGTTGGTAGAGCAATTGCCCGCGAACGGTAAAGGTCCCGAGTTCAAGTCTCGGTCCGTCACACAGTTTTAATCTGCCAGGAAGTTTCACATCTCAAATACTTTAATTCTCTTCTGTTCCGTCTTTCCACAGTCCAAGTCATACTGCCATACAATGCTGTCCTCGAAAAGTACATCGGCACACATTTCTTTCTCGAAATATGGCCTATATTTGATACTGCTATACTCCTACTGGGCAGGAATGCCATTTTTGCCACTGCTATGCCACTTTTTATGTCCTCCTTCCTCCATACATCCTGCCTTGGTAGCAGGACTCCTTCGTAATTTCTGCTACTTCTCATTACGTTTGTGTTTCTTCGTTTTACTCTCAGTCCACGTTCTATTCTAATTGGAATGTTCTTTCCATTCAACAGATCCTGTTCAAATGGCTCTGAGCACTATGGGACTCAACTGCTATGGTCATCAGCCCCCTAGAACTTAGAACTACTTAAACCTAACTAACCTAAAGACATCACACACACCGATGCCCGAGGCAGGATTCGAACCTGCGACCGTAGCAGTCGCACGGTTCCGGACTGCGCGCCTAGAACCGCGAGACCACCGCGGCCGGCAACAGATCCTGTAATTCTTTTTTAGCTTCTCTCGGGATAGCAATGCTATTGGTGAATCTTATCACTGATATTCTTTCACCCTTAATTTTAATCCCACTCTTTAACCTTTCTTTCGCTTCCGACATTGCTTCATCAATGTGTAGATCGTACGGTAGTGGCGAAAGACTATGTCCCTATCTTACACTATTTTTAACCCGAACACTTCGTTGTTGTTCTTTGTCTGAAACTGCTAAAATCTCAATATCTGTTAACCATTCTCGTATTATTCGCCGTCTTGAGTCTCACACATCCGACTCTTCCGTTGCCCGCAGTCTCTCGACCCCTTCCATTGTGAAGCTACCCGTGCTGCTGTCGCGTCTTTCACCAGCGTCTTAGATTGCTCACATCCTGCTTTCCCGTGATTGTACCAGGTGGCTTCATATAATGTGACTATAAGTACAATAGTATATTAAACTAATTTATTTTCCTAATGGGACTTCTTCTTATCCAAATTTTTTTACATAAAAACAGAACTAGTTCAGGATAGATTAATTTACGTACACAATAGTTTGTTCGATTCAGCAGTTAATAAAAGTGAGTTGGCAAGGAGGTTTCAGAAGATATGGTCACCATACACCGCTTCTGCCCTACACCAGATCACAAGGAATAGAATATTGGACATTTTACTGTCTTGTTTCAAAATTTTCTTTTCTCTCTGTTGCTAAGGAAAAACCACATGTCGTATTTTGATTTATAATCGATTACAGCTGTTGTTATTGAGAGGCATGGCGTTACAAGCCCACAGCTTAGTTGCGACAGGATTACCCATAACGTTGTTAGCAGTTATAGAGTACAAAACTCTCCACCTCTTATTTAAACGGGCCACTTAAACATTATCAAAAATGCTTCAATGTCTCTGAGCACTATGGGACTTAACATCTAAGGTTATCAGTCCTCTAGAACTAACCTAAGGACATCACACACATCCAAGTCCGAGGCAGGATTCGAACCTGCGACCGTAGAAGTCGCGCGGATCCCGTCTGAAGCGCCTAGAACCGCACAGCCACGACGGCCGGCTAAACATTATCTAATAAGGAGGCAGAATGGTTAAAACTCCAAATTCGATTTCAGGAACAACGGAATTTAAATTTCCGTTTCACCATCCCGATTTACGTTTCCCATTTCCTAAATTAGTTCAAAAGCCTGTTCGTATGGTGCCAGCTAAGAGAATCCCTGCGCCACCTATACTCAATCCTAGTCTGCGCCCCTTCTAATACGCTGTATGTAGAAAGGCATTCAACCGTGTACTTCCTTCCTCTACAGAAAACCTACAGAGAGATCGATGAGCCCCATTCGTACACCACGCCTAGGAATAAAATTCTGACTCTCACTTGAAAGGATGTACGAAGTGTTACATCATCATCATCATCATTTAAGACTGATTATGCCTTTCAGCTTTCAGTCTGGAGCATAGTCCCCTTTCTAAAATTCCTCCATGATCCCCTGTTCCGTGCTAACATTGGTACCTCTTCTGATGTTAAGCCTATTACTTCAAAATCATTCTTAACCGAATCCAGGTACCTTCTCCTTGGTCTACCCCGACTCCTCCTACCCTCTACTGCTGAACCCATGAGTCTCTTGGGTAACCTTGCTTCTCCCATGCGTGTAACATGACCCCACCATCTAAGCCTGTTCATCCTGATTGCTACATCTATAGAGTTAATTCCCAGTTTTTCTTTGATTTTCTCATTGTGGACACCCTCCTGCCATTGATTCATCTACTAGTATATGCAATCATCCTAGCTACTTTCGTATCAGTAACTTCAACCTTATTGATAAGGTACCCTGAATCCACCCAGCTTTCGATCCCATACAACAAAGTTGGTCGAAAGATTGAACGGTGCACAGATAGCTTAGTCTTGTTACTGACTTCCTTCTTGCAGAAGAGAGTAGATCGTAGCTGAGCACTCACTGCATTAGCTTTGCTACAAACAAGACAAAATACTGACACAGGCAGCTGAGAAATATTTAGGTTTGAATAGAGCGTTTAACAGAAAAACAATATCATGTATCAAAATAAGAAAATTCATCTTCTGTTAAATCAGCCAACACTTCGAGGAAAACTGAAAGTTATACAGTATGTATTTTTCTTATAACTGATGTTATTAGAAAAAAGTTTGTGTGTGTAACTAATGATCATTCGAATATTAGTGCGGCAGCGCAAGTCCCCATATTGGGAAAGGCCAGGCACAGCGGCCACACGGGCTCGATAGCCAACTGGTGTTTTTTGAATAAACTGCCGTTAGCATACGCCACAGTCCAAGGACATGGCTGGCAACAATTCCGTCGTGTTTCCACTAAAGCGTCAGTGCAGATACATTATGAATCAAGCGAGGGTACACATTTTAAATTTTCTTCTTGGTGAAATTAAATTTTACTGCTCAACATATCTTGTTGTGAACTTAAAGACACCTGTCTTACTAAACAAGCAAGTACAACGATTAATGTACAGAAACAAGGACAATCTTGACACTGTATACGATGATAAATCTAAAAACGTTTTTGTACACGAACTAAAAATTCCAACTTGTGATGGAGCCCAATGGCCCACTTACATAGGTGCACGTCAGGTGACTTGGCCAACCTGCCTGCTCTTTTTTTGTTGTTGTTGTAAGTGTTCTTATTATCTTTAATAGGCCGAAGGTAGTCAAAATCTACATCATATCTAACGCAATGTTTACGTAAGCACATTGTGCTCAGCTTTGATTTTAAACCAGTAACTCTTATATGGTTTATGATTTCAGTTTCTTTGTTTCCTCTAAAACTCATCACTTGTGTTCAGCTACTTATCTAAAAGGACTGTAATACGAGGGTCAGTCAAATGAAAACCTTGAATTTGTAATAACAAATCGAAATTTTGCGCCGTTATCCTGTAAGTTGGTAAGCGTGCTACAAACATCGTGCAGAATGGCCTGTAGGTGGCAGTATAGTGCAGATGCACACACACCGTCGCAGTATCAATATAAAGATGGCCTCCTCACTTGCGACTTGCAATACGGAAGAACAGCTTTCTGTTATTCGGTGCCGGCCCCGGTGGACGTGCGGTTATAGGCGCTTTAGTCCGGAACCCCGTGACTGCTACGGTCGCAGGTTCGAATCCTGCCTCGCACATGGATGTGTGTGATGTCCTTAGGTTAGTTAGGTTTAAGTAGTTCTAAGTTATAGTGTACTGATGACATCAGATGTTAAGTCCCATAGTGCTCAGAGCCAGTTGAATTTTTTTTTTTAATTCGGGTTTTGCGTAATGAAGGTATGAAACCTATTGAAATTCATCGACGAATAAAGGTTCAGTACGGTAATGCATATTTGTCACAGCAGCAAGTCTACGAATGGATTGGAAGTTCGCAAATGGTGTGACTTCAGTGAAGATGCTCCTCGTCCAGGTAGGGCACAACGTGTTGTGACTCCACAGAACATTGCAGCAGCTGAAGCCATAGTGAAGGAAAACCGGAGAGTGACACTGAATGACATTGCAGCATGTTTACAGATTAGTCATGGGTCAGCACATCACATTGTGCATGATGTGCTCTAGTTTCACATAGTGTCTGCAAGATGGGTGCCACGGCAGCTGACTCCAGAAATGAGAGAAGGACGTGTTGATGCTTCTGAAGAACTTCTTCGGCACTTTGAACGAGAAGGTGATGGCTTCCTTACAAGAATCGTTACTGGGGACAAAACCTGGGTTCACTTCCACCAACCGGAAGCGAAGAGAGCGAGCAAGGAATGGCGCCATTCCTCATCACCAAAACCAAAGAAGTTTCGAACAGAAGGGAAGGTTATGCTGACTCTCTTTTGCGACGAAAAAGGCATCATTTTGAAGCATTACATAGGACCACTGTCACCAGTGCATCATACACAGATCTCCTTAAAAATCATCTGCGGCCTGCAATCAAATCAAAGGAAAGTGGTTTGCTGTCAGCAGGTGTCCTTTTTCAACATGACAATGCAAGGCCCCACACTGCCCGTACAACAGTTGCAACAATCACAGACCTGCATTTTGAGTGTCTTCCTCATCCACCATACTCACCAGACCTTGCCCCAAGTGATTTCCATATATCTGGACCACTCAAAGACGCAATGGGAGGAAAGAAGTTCCGTTCCGATGAAGAGGTGGGCAGCGCGGTGCATGAGTGGTTGCGCGGACTACCAAAGAATTTTTTTCTAAAGGAATTTATGAACTTTGTAAGCACTGCAGGACTTGAATTGAGCATGGGGGAGATTATGTTGAAAAGTGATACAGCTTCGTATCACTTCTGCACAATAAATATTATTTAAAGTTTTCATTTGACTCACCCTCGTATAATTTCGAAATTGTTGTCGATGAGACATTGCACAGATATATTTTCAAGTATCAAATCTAAATGAAGCTTAGAATGTAGTCATGTCTCTACTCATCGTCTTTCTGATGCTTTGTTTTTAGGATTGTTCGACATTATAATGTTTTTTTTAACTATTAGCAGTGCTAGAATTAAAACTTAGAGAAATGATCAAATGGCTTAACGTTCCTTAGCTGGAATGTGCAGCAGATTCAAAGATTTAGAATCGCATCAGAATTCTTGGATAGATGTTTACACAAAAATATTTGAGGGTACATACTGTTTGTTTTATAGTGTTGTCCATAATATTGTCTCTCTTTTAAAGGTAACACCAAATATAACGAAATTAATATTAATATAACTAATATAACTAATACTATAGAAATTAATATAACTAAGTTTACTAATAACTTTGTGAAGCTTTCATTATTCAAGGATAATATAAATACACAACTAAGACAAATTCATTTTTCCATGTGTTTTGAACCTGAACAAAAATATATGCCTGTAGAGTACTGCACTAAAGCTAGTGACATATACTATGACTTTCTCCGAAAGAACTTAGTAGTTTGCCTACACTTAATGTAAAATACCCCAATCTTGGAGTAGCCTTGGAATGGCGGGATCAGTTTGGTTTTCAGGATTTCTGAAACAGCACAGGAGACTCTCCCACTATACTCGTCAGGAAACTACTTTCTCATCAAACAACCTTGTTTTTTGACAACATGAACAATCAGCACTTAACACATTCGGGCTGAGATGCCGTGGTCCATACGTAAAGGTCTCCCCTGAAGTTTCGCCTTCGACTGAGAAAGGCATCCTCCAAGGACAATGGGCGAACTGGCCATTGTCCTCGGAGGATGACTTCCGCAGTCGAAGACGAAACGTGAGGAGAGAGTTTTACGTATGGACCACGGCATCTCAGCCCGGGCCGGACGCGGTGGTCTAGCGGTTCTAGTCACTCAGTCCGGAACCGAGGGACTGCTACGGCCGCAGATTCGAATCCTGCCTCGGACATGGATGTGTGTGATGTCCTTAGGTTAGTTAGGTTTAAGTAGTTCTAAGCTTTATGGGACTGATGACCTCAGATGTTAAGTCCCATAGTGCTGAGAGCCATTTGAACCATCTCAGCCCGGAACTGTTAAGTGATGACAACACCTGCCGTGAACAATGTTTTGACAAGACTGAAATTGACCCCTGGTAACATCTGGGATGTAGAGCAAGCTGGAATCACTGTAGCCCAGAGACCTGACAGAATATTCGCTCAAAGGGGATTACATCAAATTGGGAGGAGGGGATTGGGGGGGGGGGGGTAGGAATATCAGAAAAAGGATCACTTATTACTATGGCTTTAGCTGTTAGTGCATTTGGAATTAGCGTGCCTCTCCACTTTTCACATGGCTTAGTGTTATCTGCAGACCTCATTTTATAGAAAAGAAAGAAAAAGGCTTTTTGAAATACATGCACCATTTCGTATCACACGTTTGATGTTCCAAAGACTATCCTTCCTTAGTACTCATTAAATATAGTTCCCATTTTCAGCTGAAGTCTTCGAATTTTTTCAAGGAATATGGTGTCACACTTTCGTCTTTTCCAGTTCACAGCAGCCAACAAACTCAAGCCTTTAGACAGACAGCCATAAACTAGAGCATTAGACAGTGTCTCTTAGGGCTCCTTTAACAAATTGGTAAACTTAGTGTGTGATGCTTCGATCACCGCAAACTAACGAGCAATCACAGTATACGATCTCCCAAACATTGTAAAAATTGCACTGTCAAATACAAAAACCCAGAATTATGTTGGCTGGATTTAAGGTGATAGGTCTGATCACTCAAACTGGACCTTTCCACCAATAGTGATTTTCTGCCTTCACACATAAAACATCAACATAATCATAAACTTATTGGTTGATCTGCCCCTTCAATTACTTGAATACATAATGGGAGACCTATGCTGACACCAGCAATGCTTGTTAACATATGTCACTTCAGATGTGCAAAACAATTATTTTCAGGAATTGGATCACAACTGTTCACTCACTGGAATTAACTAACTCTTTTATGGCTCATCGTTCTCCATTCTTTCACAAAAATAAGTAAAACGTACCAATCTTGTCTTTTTGGGTAAGGTCACTCACTACACCTATATTTCTATCTGATTTGATCATATTTTTATTTATGTACCTAGGTGTTATGAGATTTAAAATTACTGGACTTTTTCTGCTGCAAAAACGAAAAAAATTGCAATAAAGTCCTAAATATTTTATTTGACCCAGAAAATTTTTAAAGTAAATTGATTCACGTTTTGTTTTCATATACGTGATGGAGACAAAAATCTACATAAGATATGTAACATAACTGTGACTAATTTAAGTTTCTACAGACGTTATTTACAATTAGTATGACAATATATGCAACCGGTATTTGACATATTTTATTCGAAGTGAGTTAGTTTCTTTTCTCAGTGCATATCTGTCCACCCTTTGGAAAGACAGACTCATAGGGCAGTGACTTAACTGGCAGAAACAATTAGTACAGCGTTGGGTACAGGAATTGTCTGATTTCCCACTTATTTAAGGGATCGGTGATTCTAAGCAACAAAGCATCAGAAAAATATTTATCTAGCTTGACAGTCACCACACGTCGCACTTTGTGGCTTGCTTGGAGCTGAAAACGCTCTCTAAACAGTTGTTCATATTTTATCCAGCCAAGTCAATGGCCAGGAGTCAATTTCCAGCAAAATAATTATAAATGATCAGACAACAGAAAGAGTAAATTCGTTGTATGAAATACTATATCATTCATGACAGAAGTTGGCATATAAAAGAAAGCAGACTGATTTAATATTGCTAAGAGGACAATCTATAGAGCAATCACTAAAGTAAGAAAGGCCTACATAAGTTCCACAAAACGACATCAGTACGAACTATTAATTTAGGAAGTTTGGAAGTAAGTCACGAGCTGTAACAAAAGGAAACGAACAAAGAACACAAGCATTGGGGATGCGATTGTAGCTGGGTTACACACTATCTCACTATGCTGACATCGGTGAAGAACTGGGAGTGGAAAGCCTAATGACCAGATTAAGGAAATAATGAACAACTGAAAGTGTTGTGCCACATGAATGGAATTCGACAGAATACCAGAATTAATGAGGAAATGTTATCAGGTGAGGAGAAGATGTGTAGGAAGACTGTGGAAATGGTAGTAAGATCAATAATGTCAACCAAGAGGGCAAAAAAGACAAATACCTGATAGCAGAAACTATCCCATATTTTTAAAAAATTAAGTAACTATAATGCACTGTTAAGTTTGGAAATTACGTGTAAAACTACGATCCAATGTAACAGAGATCGCGAAGTCAGTGATCCTATCAGATTAGATAAACAAGAAATATTACATACATTAATTAGCATAATTATATAAAAATAGTTCTGTAAACAAATAAATACTCTTGTTGAGCACTGTTGCCTCCCTTTCCTTTGACGAATTGCCCACTTTGTCTGCATGAGTTCGTAGCCAATATATAGAGTGGGCTGTTTATCTAGGGGGCGTGATGGTGGTGTCGCGATCTGGTAAGCGAGGCATTGCTATGGAACTAGTGAGCTGGGGCCAGTGGCACCCGGGCGGTGACGTCATCCTCTCTCGCCGACAAGGGGGTCACGTGGCCCGAATTGGTGATGAGGCATACTGACTGTCGGCAGTTGGAAAATTGTCTCTAAAAGGTTTTCTTAGTGTAGAGTTCACTCAAGTCATCCGTATCTGATTAAATTCTCGTGTGGCAATCTAGTTGCACACGGTAGCTGAATCGTGATCGCAGAATGAAGCCCTCTTGTGGCTTGTGCACCTAGTGTGAATTTTGTCCTCCAGAAACCCACCTCTTCTCTAAAAGAATAGATCGAACTTTTGCAACTGAGCGTGATTGTTCCACCCACGTAACAGTCTCACTGTCCCGCCTGTCTCGTTCACAGTTCCTTTGTAAATCGGAGAGGAACCAAGTTGAGTTGCAAATTCTGGCTTTTTAGGTTTATGGTCCATGTTTGACACCACTTTTGGAATTATTTTTCTGTTCTGCCACCTCTTGTGATACCCACAGAGCTGAGCGCTGTTTCTGCGGCAGCGTAGAGTGTGTAGTGGTGGCCCAGACTTAGACGCATCTTAGTCTGTTCCAGCGTCATGAGCAGTGTGGGATGCCACCTTATCGGACTCTTGGACCGTAGTGCCTTCGCTTCTAGACACACCATCTCCGCTGAGGAGATCGCCACTCGCCAATTTATGTAACTGTAATCTGTTAGTTGTTTCATGTAACTGCGGTTTTCCTCGTTCTAAAGGCCTAAGCGGTCAGTCAAGGTTGCACTTTTTAATTACAATGGGAAGCTACTCCTGTTGTAAACTGCTTATTCATTTGGTTCAGTAGTTTATTTAATGTGGCACCCCCCCCCCCCATTCTTTTCTTTAACGTGGACTATAACGACACTGGCCTTGGGAACTCGTGCTTGGTTTGGCCACAGATGACTGTATTCCGCAAGCACAGTGCCTAGATGCAAACAGATTGTTTTAATAATTCCTTATGTTGTCAGGTCATCGCCCTGTTGGTTTCTATTTATTGTTTGGTGTCACCATTCAATTTTGTAAGAGGAAAAGCCTATTATTTGCTTTGCGTGACTTATACCTTGTGCTTAAGGGATATATCTCTGCTAAACATCTTAGTCGCGCCTTTTCAATTGTGGGGTTCCTTTCTAACGATGATTCCTTAAAAAAAGGGAGGGAGAGAAATGGCCACGTCAAATATTAAACATGAAATTTGTTTCTTCACACATTGTCTAAGGTTAGCTACGCGACAGAATTTTTCTCGTTGGAGACACAGAGATTGCATCTAGTCCTGACATTTCATATTTTCAATTCTAAAATTCAGATAATTGCGCCTGAGCTTCATGGTTGTTTAAATGTTGAATCAGCCTTGTGGGGCAATTTTGTAACGTTCTTGTCAAAAGGTAACGGAAAAGAGTATTTTACTTATTTGCACCTGTTACTGTTTTCTCAAGCAGTGCCCTTCCTTAAAACATATACTGTCTGTGGTTTAAATGATCATCACATTTGGTCGAGATTTGACATAAAAGATTTGCAGTTTATGAACTTGTCTATAAGAATAGACGGTGTATCATAATTGATGGCGTAAACTCACGCAACTGAAAGTACACAACAGTAGAAGCAAAAGAGTCTCAGCAAACATACGGTCCAAAATGCACACCTTACGAGCTACGAGCAATTTTTTATTTTCGATACTGTGAAGCAAATCTCTTCTACTGCAAACTCTTTGCTTTCTACGTTTTGGGAAGTAGCAGCGTGGACCAAAACAAGTAGAAAATGTCCAGCAAACATTTGCCCTAAAATGCATACCTTAAGAGTTATGAGAATTGTTCATTAGAAGAGTTGTGTTTCCAAGTAGTGAAGATGAGCACGTGCTCATAGTCCTTAAGGTATGCATTTCAAAGCACGTGTTTGCTGGACATATTTTTCTTGTTTTGATCCACGCTACTACTTCCCAAAATGTGGAAAGCAAAGAGCTTCCAGTAGAAGTGACTTGCTTCACAGTATCGAAGATGAAAAATTGCTCGTAGCTCTTAAGGTATGCATTTTCGACCCTATTTTTTACTGAGACGATTTTGTTTCTAGTATTGTGTACTTTCAGCTGTATGCGTTTGCGCCATTAGTTATGATACACCCTGTATACAATTTGATAAAAGACTCTTTCATTTTAAAACTCTTGTTGGTATCCAAACTGTTGTTCTCTTTTTAATTACTTTTGAACGTGAATGTTGCTGATATCATAAATTGTTTCTCATAGTATATATACCGTTTTCTTATGGTAATAAAGTTTGTCAGATGGTGACTGACTGTATTTAAAATGCGAGCTCAGTCCTTTCACCTGTTTCGTTTTGGTTAAGGCACACTCTGCAAATTGGCGTTTCTGTTGTTATGAAAAATAATTATATCCAGCAGAGCCGACTTGGATGGAGAGACGCCGAGTCAAGAAAGTGCGCTGTAAGTTGAAACAACCAGTGAGCCAAGATCGCAGAGAGCAGATTGAGTTCTGAGTCACTTTGCGATCCATTCTGTACGAGCCGTGTAGAGCAGCAAGCCAGTGAGCTGGAGAGCGAGACACCTATAGGGAGGTGACTAACTCCTGAATCACTTTGCAATGTGCTCTGTACGAACAGTGGCTAAAGACTGCTTCTTGTTTATCTGACATGACTGACTGTTGCGCCACAGTACTGTAGAGGAAGTCGTGATGAACAATTTGATATAGACCACATATGGTTCAAGTGGGGAAACTACCTCAAACTGGCCTGCACTAACTGCTTAAGCTACAGCACATACGTGTCGCACGATATTTTCGATGCTTGGATGCTTGGGGGGGGGGGGGGGGGGGAGCGAACTTTCAGTCCTCTGAGGCAAAATGGACAGAGCTTCTTTTTAGGAAATTCGGTGTAGATTAATTTTGTATTAATTTTGTTCTGAGATGTGTTTTCGCTACAGGTCAGCTTTCCGAGTTATTCCAGTAATATGTGGAAATTTTGGTGTTTATTATCATACTACTGACAAGGCAACCTTCCCATCACACACCCCTCAGATTTAGTTTTAAGTTGGCACAGTGGATAGGCCTTGAAGAACTGAACACAGATCAATCAAGAAAACAGAAAGAAGTTGTGTGGAACTATGGAAAAAATAAGCAAAATATACAAACTGAGTAGTCCATGCGCAAGATAGGCAACATCGAGGAGAGTCTGAGGGTAGGAGCGCTGTGGTCCCGTGGATGGCGTGAGCAGCTGCGGAACGGTAGGTCCTTGGTTCAAGTCTTCCCTCGACTGGAAAGTTTACTTTCTTTATTTTCGCAAAGTTATGATCCGTCCGTTCGTTCATTGACGTCTCTGTTCACTGTAATAAGTTTAGTGTCTGTGTTTTGCGACCGCACCGCAAAACCGTGCGATTAGTAGACGAAAGGACGTCCCTCTCCAATCGGAACCGAAAACATTTGCTCGCAAGGTCATAGGTCAACCGATTCCTCCACAGGAAAACACGTCTGATATATTCTATACGACACTGGTCACGGCATGTACATCACATGACAGGAATATGTTGTCGACCCACCTAACTTGTACACTTGACAAATGGGTAAAAAGATTATTCTACTTTGCCCGATTTAGGTTTTCTTGTGGATATGATAATCACTCCCAAAACAGTGTTGGAAACATAAGAGTTTGTCACATAAACTGCAACAAATGAACGCAACAGTTTCACAGTCTCACAGTTTTCCCTGTGCTCTGTCAAAACATATATTTTTAACGTTTTCAAATATTTCCGTGTGTAGAGCGTCAAATCTTGCATATAGCCAAGCAAATCTGAACATGCCCTGGAATTTTGGAGAGCGAAGTTGATTATGTGTGAGTGCCTGAACTTCGATAATTGACATACGATCACGTAAATAATATTGCTCTGTGTACCTGTGCCGCTGGGCAAATTATTGTCTGAAAATAAAAATTAAAACTTTTCACTCGACAGAAGACTTAAACTAGGGACCTCTCATACCGCATCTGCTCACGCTAACCACGGGACCACGGGGCTCCTCAGCTCATGTAACCATTTATGTTGCCCATGTCCGCATCGACTACTCAGTTCGTATATATTGCTTATTTTTTTCATAGTTCCACACAACTTCTTCCTGTTTTCTCGATTGATCCGTGTTCAGTTTTTCAAGGCCTATCCACTGTGCCAACTTACAACTAAATCTGAGGGGGATGCGATGTGGAGCTTCCCTTGTGATTGGTGTCGCTAGTTAGTGTGTGCACAACCTCCGCATTGTGTCCTGTCTCTGCAAGCTCCAGTAGTTGCTTAAAACACCCATGGATTTCGTATTTCTTGCGCTTGCAAACTTTTTTCCCATGTTGGTACATCGATTTTCTTGTTTTGGTAATACTATGATTCGTGCAATTGCCGAACTAAGTAGCATCGCCTACTTTATGAAAGAGCAGTGTACCACTATGTGAAAATCTTATTTCCAGCTGTGTTAGAATATTATCCAATACTTCCATGTATGCCTGTTTATATAGTGACATCAATGGATTGCCAATGCATTCATCCATCATTTCAGCTCTACTTACGGAAACTTCAGGTTGTGAATAAGTATAACCTTTCGTGAAATTTAAAAAGTCGATCAATTTATCTTCATTTCCAAATATTTTTTATAAGCTATGCTTTCTGAGACAGCATTGTCACAAAACAGTTCATAGTTCGTTTTTGTGAAGAATGTTAAAAATCAGTACTTTAAAAAACAATCAGAAGAAAAACGAAGTTTAAGTCTAGGAGGTTATTTCTGAAATCCACAGACTTCTTTTGCAGTCGTTGCACTAGAGTCTGAACTGTAAGTTGCCTCATTTAAAACCTTAATTAGCCTTGGACGGTTTTCGTGAATGGCAGATATGATTCTGGCGTTACTGTTCCATCTCATTTCACTGTTCGAAGGAATGCGTTTACCAACAATACTATTTAGAACTCCGGTGAAGCTGAAGGATCGGTGGAAGAAAGCAGGAATAAGCCTAGATAAAAGACCTTAGATACTGGTTTTATACAAGAGCACCTCTGCTGCAAAACTAACTCTAAGCGACGTGCAAAACAGTGAGCGAAATCGGCTTTGGGGGCAATTTCACGGACCTATGTTTGCAGGTTATTTAATTCTCCTGCCGGAGTGAAAACACCATTAGTGATTTGTGGCACCAGTTCGTTCTCCATATCATAATTATGAAACACGTCACTTACCACAGTGAATAAAGCAGCAGCAGTTGTAGCTGGAGTAACATCACGAAAACCAAGAAAATGTTCTCCAATGTCGGCCGTTGGAGTCAACTAGTCTCAAAGTACTAGAATATTGTGACGTGTCTAAAATATCTGTTGCTTAGTCCACAATGCGGGCATAAATGAGGTTCTATCCAGGCAAATCCATATATTCACAATGCTTATCATTGATTCATTCCATTAGTTCGTTTTTATACATTTGAACATCGCTGGAAATAGCCCATTTTCTTCCAGATTGCTTTAAAAAGTTCTTTACCGTTTAGTACAAGTTTAAAAATGGATTCAGGAAGTCTTGTGTCTCGTCATGACTTGTGAAAACTACCTCCTTCTTACACAAAGGAATTGTGACGTATGTTGACTTTCAAATCATTGCTGTGTCTGAATTTCATCAATTTGTGATGCTCATTAAGAAGCTATGAAATACTAAACATTTGTTTGCATAAGAAACTTCCTGGTAGATTAAAACTGTGTGCCCGACCGAGACTCGAACTCGGGACCTTTGCCTTTCGCGGGCAAGTGCTCTACCAACTGAGCTACCGAAGCACAACCCACGCCCGGTACGCACAGTTTTACTTCTGCCAGTACCTCGTCTCCTACCTTCCAAACTCTACAGAAGCTCTCCTGCGAGACATGCAGAACTAGCACTCCTGAAAGAAAGGATATTGCGGAGACATGGCTTAGCCACAGCCTGTGGGATGTTTCCAGAATGAGAAGTTTGGAAGGTAGGAGACGAGATACTGGCAGAAGTAAAGCTGTGAGTACCAGGCGTGAGTCTTGCTTCGGTAGCTCAGTTGGTAGAGCACTTGCCCGCGAAAGGCAAAGGTCCCGAGTTCGAGTCTCGGTCGGGCACACAGTTTTAATCTGCCAGGAAGTTTCATATCAGCGCACACTCCGCTGCAGAGTGAAAATCTCATTCTGGATTTGTTTGCATAGTTTTTTGTGTGAAATAAAACTACTTAGATGATCTTTAGAACAAGCGTGCCGTCCTAAATCGCTAGAGAAATTCGAAACTCTCAGCAGATCATACAATGTCTCTTGTGCTTAAGAGCTAACATTTTCCTTAGAGCAAGCGCTCAGCTGCCTTTGTTGCTCATACCACGAACCCTGGAATCCATGTGTTTTGAATTTATCTTCTGAAGAATGTGTAACGCCGGTGACAGACGTCCTTCCTTCAGTATTTCTTGTCTTTCAGTTTCACATCTCCTTGAGAACGAAAGCTCCCGCACGCATGTTCTTGCTGGAAAACGTTACATCAAGCCTTGTACAGGATTGGACTTCATCCATTTTCAGTGCACACAGAACAGCTAACGTAAGAGTATCCTGACGGGGTAGCACCACAACTGCTAGTCTCACATGCTACCGACGCGCAGAGCAACACAGCTACGACAGCGTGTATCCCGTCTTCTGTTCCTAGTAGTGACTAAGGTTACCATGGCAACTGAGAGTTTGCAGGTTTCCTGGCGTCGCCATATTCTCCACGCCTCTGGCTGCCTTATGTTAGGGTTAAGCTTTCGTTCTTCGACCTGCTCTCTATATTGCTGGCGGCTTAGAGGAAATAACACAAGCTAATGTCTTTCGCTCTCGCTGACAAAAGTCTTTATTGTAAAACAGTTATTGTTATTACTACTAAAACCTCTACCCCTTCCACAGAAAAGTGAGGAAACATCCTTTGCCTCCTCTGATCAGCCACTGCTGCTGGATTGACCGTGTGGTGCCACCTTGTGGTACCTTTCCATTATTTTGAAGTTATCAGGCCCTTTCCATTGCAGTATTCGCTATCGCTGAAAGCCTACGTGACGTATTCGTGCTGCAAATACTGTTCACGTAAAGTCACAAATTGCTTACACAAATTACGGGACATCTTTCACGTCTTTCAATAGTGCAAACACATTTTCACGAGAATTATTTATGAGCTAATAGAAAGTTAATTCTCTGGTCACTACACTCTTATTTTTCTTTAATTAAATTTAAATTCATTGTCCCGTTGCCAAGTTGCAAGAGTTTACAAATTAAATAATGGAACATACCAGTTATCTAGTAAAATAACCACGATAAATAAATTATCCATTTTTAACACGTGAATTAGATGTCTTTTCGTGTTGAAACTTCCTGGCAGATTAAAACTGTCTGTCGAATCGGGACTCGAAGTCGGGAACTTTGCCTTTTGCGAGCAACTGCTCTATCGACTGAGCTACCCACGCAAAGCTTCAGTTCTGCCAATACCTCGTCTCCTACCTCACAAACTTCACAGAAGCTCTCCTGCGAACACTGCAGAACTAGCACTCATGGAAGAAAGGATTTTACGGAGACATGGTTTAGCCACAGCCTGGGGGAAGATTCGAGATGTACTGGAAGATTACGTCATGGTCACGCAGAGATTCCGAAATGAGATATTGTATTGTAAGGCTCACTTGGTTGCAAATATAGATCCAGATCACAATCTGGTAATAATGAAGCGTAAGCTCCACTTTAAGAGACTAATCAGGATGAATCAGTGCTCAAAAAAGTGGGATACGAAGGTAATAAGGAGTGAAGAGATACGTTAGAATTTCTCTAGGCTGTAGACTCAGCAATAATGAATAGCTCAGTAGCAGTTCAGTTGAAGAGAAATGTACATCACTAAAAAGGACAGTCACAGAATTTGGAAAGAAAACCGTAAGTACAAGGAAGGATACTCTGAAGGAACCATGGATAACAGAAGAAATACTTCAGTTGATCGACGAAAGAATGAAGCACAAAAATGTTCAGGAGAATTCAGAAATGCAGTCATTTAGGAATAATAAACAGGAAGTGAAGGGAAGCTAAGGCAAAATGACTGCATGGAAAATCTGAAGAACTCGAAAAGAAATGGTTTTCGAAAGGACTGACTCAGCATACAGGAAAGCCAAAACAACCTTCCAAGAGATTAAAAGCTGTAAAATTTAGAGTGCAATGGGAATTCCACTGTTAAACGCAGAGGAGAGAGTGGATAAGTGGAAAGAGTACAATGATGGCCTCTACGAAGGAGAAGACGTCCTAGAAGAAGAAACAGGACTCGGCAGGGAAGAGATAGGAGATCCATTATTAGAATCAGAATTTAAAACAGTTTTGTACAACTTACGATCAAATAAAACAGAAGGTATAGATAACATTCCATCCAATTTCTAGAATCATTCGGGGAAATGACAACAAAACGGCTATTCATGTTTGTGTATAGAATGTATGACACCTATGACATACCATCAGACTTTCGGAAAAACATCGTGCGCACAATTCGAAAGAGAGCAAGAGCCGACAAGTGCGAAATTTATAGCACAATCAGCTTAACAGCTCATGCAACCAAACTGCTGACATGGATGGATAATGTACAGAAGAATGGAAAAGAAAATTGAGGATGTGCGAGATGACGATCAGTTTGTCCTTAGGGAAGGTAAAGGCACCAGAGAGGCAGTTCCGAAGTTTATGTTGATAATGGAAGCATGATTGAACACAAATCAAAATACATTCTTTGGATTTGTCGACCTGGAAAGAGCGTTCGGCAATGTGAAATGGTGCAAGATGTTAGCATTTCTGAGAAAAATAAGGCTAAATTATAGGGAAAGTCATGTAATACACAACGTGTACAAGAGCAAAGAGAGAACAATGAGACTGGAAGACCAAGAACGAAGTGTTGGGGTTGGAAAGGGTGTAAGGCAGGGCTGTAGTCTTTGGCCCCTGTTGTTTGACCTCTACATCGAAGAGCCAATAACGGAAATAAAAGAATGATTCAATAGTGGAATTGAAATTCAGCGTCAAAGGATATCAATGATGACATTCGCTGATGATAATGCTATCCTGACCGAAAGTGAAGATGATTTACATTATGTGTTAATTGGAATGAACATTCCATTGAGTAAAGAATATGGATTGAGAGTAAATGACAGAAAGACGAAAGCCAGAAGAAGTAGTGGAAATGAGAAGAGCGAGAAACTGAATATCAGAATTGAGGACCCCGAAGTAGAAGAAACTGAACAATTCTGCTACCTCGGCAGCAAAATAACTTATGGACGCAGAAAAGAGGACATGAAAAGCAGAAGAGCACTGGTAAAAAGGGCATTCCTGGCCACGAGAATTCATCTAGTGTCAGGCATAGTTCTTAATTTGAGGAAGAAATTTCTGAAAATGTACGTTTGAAGCACATCATTGAGTGGCAGTGACATACGGACAGACATGGAATAGAAGAGAATCAAGGCCTATGAGATATGGCGCTACAGAAGAATGTTGAAAATGGGCGGACTGATAAGGTAAGGAATGAGGAGGTTCTCACCAGAATCGGTGAGGAAAGGAAAACATGGAAAACACTGACAATCAGAAGGGACGAGATGTTATGACATCTGTTAAGACATAAAGGAATAACTTAAATGATACTAGAGGCAGCAGTAGACGATAAGAACTTTAGGGGAAGCAGAGATTGGCTTACATCCAGAGAATAATTAAGCTTGTAAGTTGGAACAATTGATACTCTGAGACGAAAAGAGTGACACAGCAAAGGAGTTTGTGGCGCAACGCGTGAACCAGTCAGTAGACTGATGACTCAGAAAAATGTTTTTATGGAAATCTTATGACATACTTCCTGTAAAATAGTGGAAATATCAGGTAACGGCGAATGAAATAACAGCGATCATGTAACCTCTCTCCATAGAAGACCACACAGAATCAATAACATTCATGTCTGCTGAATGGTGACTGCCGTGTCGATGCGACAATTGTGAAATCAATGCAGGATTATGTGACATGTGTCAACAAGGCTGTTATCCTCTTGTAACGCAGCATCAACACTGGAGAACAGACATTGTGCCACGAGAGCGACTTGACCAGCCGAAATGGGCTTTTGTTGAAGTTTCGACAACATAACTTCACCGTATATCTCGCGAAGAGACCATGAGGATAAAATCAGAGAAATTAGAGCCCACACAGAGACATACCGACAATTCTTCTTTCCACGAACAATACGAGACTGGAATAGAAGGAAGAACCGATAGAGGTACTCAAAGTACCCTCCGCCACACACCGGCAGGTGGCTTGCCGAGTATGGATGTGGACGTAGATGTAGATGTAGACAGGAGTCACGAGTGCGACATTCAGTTCTGCAGCGACTTTTGGAACCATTGTCCTCTTAGTTTTCGTTAGATGCACACTTTTTTCCGCGTTGAGACATAAAGGATGATGTTTTCCCGATTCCCCTGTGTGCAATATACACACATCGAAAAAGTTTTCCATCACCCAGGTTCCCAGAACTCCTGAAGATAGACGTTGACTTTAGATATTGTACCACAGATACAGTCCCTTTGGCTGTTCAGAGATGTCACTAAAGCCGTCCAAAGAGGTAAACAACCATGTGTGAGTAGCGCCTGTTAGATGGAGGGGGTCCGACAGCCGATCAGTTCCAGTCAATCCAGCAGGAAGGAGATACACGGCTCGTGTTGTCTGTAGTTCAACACCGCGGTTCGATCGCGGTTTGAGCCAGGAAGGGCTCCCAACAAGTGAAGTGTCCAAGCGTCTCGGAGTGAACCAAAGCGATGTCGTTCGGACATGGAGGAGCTACAGAGAGACACCAACTGTCGATGACATGCCTCGCTCAGGTCGCCCAAGGCCTACTACTGCAGTGAAAGATCTCTACCTAAAGATTACGGCTCGGAGGAAACCTGACAGCAACGCCACCATGTTGAATAATGCTTTTCGTGCAGCCACAGGACGTCATGTTACTAGTCAAACTGTGTGCAATAGGCCGCATGATGCGCAACTTCTCTCCGACGTCCATGGCGAGGTCCATCTTACCAACCAAGACACCAAGCATCGCGGTACAGATGGGCCCAACGACATGCCGAATGGACCGCTAATGGCTGGCTGAGCGTCGCATATGCCTTCTACCAGACAATCGTTGAAGACGTGATTGGAGGCAACCTGGACAGGCTGAACGCCTTAGACACACTGTCCAGCGAGTGCAGCGAGGTTGAGGTTCCCTGTTGTTTTTGGGTGGTATTATGTGGTGCCGACGTATGCAGCTGGTGGTCATGGAAAGCGCGGTAACGGCTGTCCCATACGTGAATGCCATCCTCCGACCGTACCATATCGGCAGCATATTGTCGAGGCATTTGTCTTGATAGACGACAATTCGCGGCCCCATCGTGCACATCTTGTGGATGACTTCCTTCAGGACAACTACCAGAGTGGCCAGCATGTTCTTCAGACATGAACCCTGGGATAGATTGAAAAAGGCTGTTTATGGACGAAGTGATCCACCAACCACTCTGAGGGATCACCGCCGAATCGCCGTTGAGGAGTCGGCAATCTGGCCCAACACTGCCTTTTTATGAACTTGTGGGCAGTATGCCACGACGAATACAGGTATGCATCAATGCATGATGACGTTGTACTGGGCGTTAAAAGTACCGGTGTGTACAGAAATCTGGACCATCACCTCTGAAGGTCTCGCTGTATGGTGGCATAAAATGCAATGTGTGGTTTTCATGAGCAGTAAAATGGGCAGAAATGATATCTATGTTGATCTCTATTCCATTTTTCTGTACAGGTTCCGGAACTCTCGGAACCGAGGTGATGCAAAACTTTTGTTATGTGTGTAGATCTTCAACAAACGTTCGTTCGACGATTGATCCGTACCCAAAGACTGGAAAGTTGTACAGGTCACATCAGTATTCAAGCAAGATAGCAGGAGTAATCCACTAAATTACAGGCCGTATCATTAACTCAGAGGGATTTTGGCACAATATATTGGGTTTGAACATTATTAAGTACCTCGAAGTCAACACGGATTTAGAAAACATCGTTCTGGTGGATTTCGGGAAGGCTTTTGACACTGTACCCCACAAGTGGGCTTGTAGTGAAATTGCGTGCCTATGCAACAACGTCTCAGTTATGTGCCTGGATACGTGATTTCCTGTCAGAGAGGTCACAGTTCGTATTAATTGACGGAAAGTCATAGAGTTAAAAAGAAGTGATTTCTGTCGTTGCCCAGTGTAGTGTTATAGGTCCTTTGCTGTTTCTTATCAGTATAAACGATTTGGGAGACATTCTGAGCAACCGTCTTAGATTCTTTGTAGATGACGCTGCCGTTTACCGACTAGTAAAGTCATCAGAAGATCAAAACAAATTCCAAAACGATTTAGAGAAGATACATGTGTGCTGCGAAAATTGGCAATATACCCTAAGTAACGAAAAATGTGAGGTCATCCACGTGAGTGCTAAAACGAATCCGTTAAAGTTCGATTACACGATAAATCACTCAAATCTATAAACTGTAAATTCAACTAAATATCTTGGAATTACAATATTATGAACAACTTAACTTGGAAGGAACACATAGAAAATTTTGTGGGAAAGGCTAACCAAAGGCTGCGTTTTATTGGCAGGACACTTAGGAAATGTAACAGATCTACTAAGCAGACCGCCTATACTACGCTTTTCCGACCTCTTTTAGAGTACTGCTGCGCGTCATGGGATCCCTACATGTAGGACAGACGGTTTACATCTAAAAACTTCAAAGAAAGGCAACTCGTTTTGTATTAGCGCGAAATAAGGAAGAGACTTTAACTGAAATGATACAGGATATGGAATGGACATGGTTAAAACAAAGGCGTAGTTCGTTGCGAACGAATCCTCTCACGACATTCCAGTCACCAACTTTCTCCTCCGAATGCGAAAATATTTTGATGACGCCGGTCTACATAGGTATAAATGAACATCATGATAAAATAAGGGAAAGGAAAGCTCGTTCAGAAAGATAGAGACGTTCGTTCTTTCCGCGAGCTATAAGAGATTGGAATAATAGAGAATTGTGAAGGTGGTTCGAGGAACCCTCTGCCAGGCACTTAAATGTGATTTACAAAGTATTCATGTAGATGTAGACGTAGACACTTTGGCCGTCTTGGTTACGGTAGCACCTCCATAAGATAACCAACAATGCGCCCACTGTCGAATGCACTCTCTCACAAGCACACAGAACACTTTTCTGATCACGACTGCAACATTTTGAGAACATTGTGTAGGCGTCTATAGTGGTCAATCATAACATCACAATCGGCAGATTTGGCTAGCATCTGCATTTCTCGCGGTGTTTCCCTATTTTTGTCCATACCGTGTAATCACCAGCTTACAAAGGTTATGAAGCTTTATAGAAAACTGACAATTTCTTAAATACGTAAGTTAGCTAACGGCAATACTTACGACTGCTGCTCCATCTACTTCCTTTATTAGATTATATTAGAGATTAGATTAGTACTTGTTCCATAGATAATGATTACGACACTTCGTATGGATGTGGAAAGTGCCAGGTTAATAAAAGGTGCCATTACAATATATTACATTACACAAAATATTATATGACAATTTTTTTTTTTGGGGGGGGGGGGGGGGGGGAATTATCCACTTACTATATCAAAAAATTCATCTAATGAGTAGAAGGAGCTACAATTTTCTTTTAATTTCCTATTAAATTCTATATAGCTATGCCAGACTTTTGATGTTATTAGCTAAGTGACCAAAGACTTTTGTGGCAGCATAATTTACCCCCTTCTGAGCCAAAGTTAGATATAAGCTTGAGTTGGGAAGATCATCCTTTCTCCTAGCGTTGTAGACATGCACACTGCTATTACTTTTCAATTCGTTCTGATTGTTAATAACACAGGCTACAGTGAACATCCCTAGCTCTTTAAATAAGTGTCTGCAGGATGATCTTGGATGAGCTCCAGCAATTATTCTGATTACTCGCTTTTGTGCAATGAATACTCTTTTACTCATTGATGAGTTACCCCAGAATATGATGCCATACGAAAGCAGAGAATGAAAATAGGCGTGGTAAGCAAGTTTACTGAGACGTATATCGTCAAAATTTGAGTGACCCTAATAGCATAAGTAGCTGAACTCAAACGTTTCAGCAGATCTTCAGTGTACTTTTTCCAGTTCAACCCCTCATCAACTCACACATTTAGAAATTGTGATTATACTACCTTAGCTACCGATTTCTGATCGAAGTCTATATTTATTAATGGTGTCATACCACTTACTGTGAGGAACTGTTTATACTGTGTTTTGCCAAAGTTTAATGATAGCCCATTTGCAGAGAACCACTTAATGATTTTCTGAAAAACACTGTTTACAATTTTACCAGTTAACTCATCTCTTGGGTGTGATAGCCATACCTGTATCATCGGAAAAAAGTACCAGCTTTGCATCTTCGTGAATATAGAATGGCAAGTCATTAATGTATATTAAGAACAGCAGAGGACCGAAGACCGAACATTGCGGCACCCCATTCTTGATTGTTCCCCAGTTTGAGAAATCACCAGTTTTTTGCGTATTATGTGAGCTGCTTACTTCAACTTCTGCACTCTTCCAGTTAGGTATGATTTAAACCATTTTAGTGCTGTCCCATTCACACCACAGTACTTGAGCTTATCTAGAAGCATTCCATGATTTACACAATCAAATGCCTTTGAGAGATCTAGGTTTACTTCCGGTTACTCGGAGCATTTAATATATCATTAGTGAAAGTATATATATAGCATTTTCCGTTGAAAAACCTTTCTGGAAACCAAACTGACATTTTATTAAAACTTTATTTTTACAAAGGCGTGAAGCTCCTGTACAATACAATACCTTTTCAAGAATTTTGGATAAGGCAGTCAAAAGAGAGATTGGGCGGTAGTTGTTGACATCAGACGTATCTCCCTTTCTATGAAAAGGTTTAACAATGGCATATTTCAGTCTATCTGGGAAAATACCCTGCTTCAGAGAGCTATTACATATGTGGCTAAGAATCCCACTTATCTCTTGGGTACAAGCTTTTATTATCCTGTTGGAAATGGCATCAAGTCCATGTGAGCTTTTATTTTGAGAGAGCTTATTATCTTCCTGATTTCAGTGGGTAAGGCCTCTTCCATTAACTGCCTTGCTTCTTCTAATGAACGTTTAGATCCTATTTTCTCTACAACATTTAAAAAATTATTATTCAAAATGTTTCCGACTTCCAGCTTGTTGTTTGTCAAGTTTCCATTCGCTTTGATGGTAATGCTGTGATCCTGTACTCTTGTTTTCCCTGTCTCCCTTGTATTAATATACCAAATTATTTTGATTTTGTTGTCAGCTATAATCTCATACATGATACACATGCTTCTGGACTTTTTAATAACCTTTCTTAATGCAGCACAGTAGTTTTTATAATATTTGGCTGTTTCTGGATCATTACTCTTTTTTGTTGTTAGATACAGTTCCCTTTTGTGGTTACAAGATACTTTTATTCCTTTAGTAAGCAAAGGCTTTTTGCATGGTTTCTTATAATCAGATTTAACTACTTTCTTGGGGAAAGAGTTTCCAAATTCTTTTACAAGTGTATCATGAAATAAGTTATATTTTAAATTAGCGTCAGGTTCGTTGTACACCTCATCCTAATCTAACTGTTGAAGATTTTCCCTGAAATTTCTAATTGTTGAGTCATTAATTGAGCGCACAACTTTGCAGGGTAGTTTTAAAATACTGACTGGAGCTATGTCACATACTATAACTAGCTGAGCACCATGATCAGAAATGCCATTCTCAATAGGATCAGAATTTATGGTTTTAAACTTACCTTGGTCTATAAAAGTGTTGTCTATTGATGTGCTGCTCTCCTTTACTACTCGAGTAGGAAAATTATTGGCAGATGTAAAATTGGAAGAACCGAAGAAGACTTCCAGGTCGTTCTTCCTGTTACACTCTTTCAGTGAAACAACATTGAAGTCCCCACAAATAATAATTTGCTTTCCCCTATGTGACAGATAGCACAACCAGGCATCCAAGTTTTCCAGGAATAAATGAAAGTTTCCTGAAGGGGACCTATATACTGTTACAAGAGCCTTCCTTCAGTTTAAGTTGACAGGCACATGCTTCTTCGAATTCGAAAGTAGAGGTGGTTTACATCACAATATCGGCGTGTTTGAACGAACTATTATAACATTACAAACCTATGGCACGTCGGAATACGTGTGCCCTATTAGGTAGAGGAGAAGGTGACTTGGGGCTCCGTGCCGGGTGTCTATCATATTTAATGCAACTACGGTGACGCAAAAGTCGTGTAGACTGCCGGACAGCCGGAGAAAGTTGTAAGAGGCACAAGAAAGTAGAAAAGCCGGTATTAAGCAACCAAAAAAATCTGCGTTGCAGAAGATTGTATGGGTACGAAAGGCTCGATGAAATATGAAGAAATTGAGTTATTGAGGCAAACCTCGCCGTTTTGGGACTGTATCTTAATGTGGGCTACTGAAATACTAGCCGGCCGGAGTGGCCATGCGGTTCCAGGCGCTGCAGTCTGGAGCCGAGCAACCGCTACGGTCGCAGGTTCGAATCCTGCCTCGGGTATGGATGTGTGTGATGTCCTTAGGTTTGTTAGGTTTAATTAGTTCTAAGTTCTAGGCGACAAGATCGAGCGACGTGGCGCAGTGGTTATCACACTGGACTGGCATTCGGGAGGACGACGGTTCAATCCCGTCTCCGGCCATCCTGATTTAGGTTTTCCGTGATTTCCCTAAATCGCTTCAGGCAAATGCGGGGACGGTTCCTTTGAAAGGGCACAGGCTGATTTCCTTCCCCATCCTTCCCTCACCCGAGCTTGGGCTCCGTCTCTAATGACCTCGTTGTCGACGGGACGTTAAACACTAATCTCCTCCCTCCCTCCTTCTAGGCGACAGATGACCTCAGAAGTCGCATAGTGCTCAGAGCCATTTGAACCTTTTTTTAAGTACGAGTGGCCAACGGCCTAATCAGCAGAGACAGTGGCTTCATTCTCAGTAAGGCGTCGGACTCAGCGTTTAGCCATCTGAAGTCACGTCGGTCGAAAGCAGTTTTCTAGCACCTCGGTCGAGAAGAAAACCCTGAGATAACTAAATTCACGTCCAGTGACGAGCGAGCGACCGAGTAGTGAGGGAAGGCTTGGATAACGATAAAGAGCATTAAGAAGACGCTATGTACCGAAGACCCTCAGTCTACAGACTTCACCTGAAGACGACAACAAGGTAAATACCCCAAATATAGTGTTACGTGGAAGACTGCAGGAATCTGGACACCAGAGACCAATACAGAGAGTTCTTTACTTCATATCAGACCTGTAATACTTTGTACTCGCAAGTTCCTATAAATTACAGATGAGTGTTAGGCAATTTCTTACAACCTTTATTAGTTCAAACAGATGAAGTGCCGTCCGGGACCTCTCTGATGGTTTGAATTCAGGCAGAAAAGCTAGCGCCAGTGAAATGATCTGGTTAGTGCGTTTTGAACGCAGTGAGTAAGCAGACGGTTGTGTGAAGTCAGTTCGCAGGTAACGCAAAGCTACACGGAGGCGACCTCTCATTGTCCAGGACGCAATTAGCCTGACGAACCACGCAGCCCGCGCATTAAAAAGCGCAACCTCGCAATCTTGCTAATGGCTCCTTTGTATCGCCCGCAGACTGCCGCTAAAAACCCAGAGGCACGCTGCCTGCGATCGTGGGCGGCTCGCAGTTGACTCCTTTTCAAAAGTCTCTCTGTGCATTGCAGTGGTTTCTCTTCCAAACAGCCATGTCGCAGGTTCCAGTTGTATTCTATCTCTCTCTTTACCCATAATATCAGTCATATCAGTCGAACGAGTATATCGTCTCAAAAGCGGGTGTATCTATACAAGCAACCGTGTGTGTGTGTGTGTGTGTGTGTGTGTGTGTGTGTGTGTGTGTCAGAGAGACAGACAGACGGAGAGAAATAGGGAGAGAGAAAGAGACAGACAGACAAACAGACAGACCTGCTTTTCCTGTGAGAGCATCCCTATCATCTTCTTCTTTCTTTGATTTTTCAATCTTCTGGTTCGGTGCAGCCCGCCACCAATTCCCCTCATTTCAGAGTAGCACTGACAACCTACGTTCTCAGTTATTTTTTAGAGTATCTCATTTTCTTCTACAGATTTTACCCTCTACGGCTCCCTCTACTGCCAAGGAAGTTTTCCCCATAACAGCATAATGCACGTCTTACTGTCCTATCATTATGTCCCTTCCTCTTATCACTGTTTTCCATTTATTCCATTTTGTCGATTCTGCAAAGAATCTCCTCATTCCTTATCGTACCAGTCTGCCTAACTTTCAACACCTCTCTAAGGTACCACAACTCAAACGCTTCTCTTCTCTTTCTACTCTCTTTTTCTCCAGATTTTGCAGCGTGCACGATTCACAACCATGTAATGCTGTGCTCTAGATGTAAATTCTCAGAGATTTTATCAACATATTAAGGCAGATGTTTGACAGTAGCAGATTTCTATTGGCAGCAACGCTTCCTTCCTTTCTTCGTCAGTCAAGTTATTTCGCAGAATTTCTTAACTTCGTTTACTTCATGAGCATCCATTTTGATTTTAATTTTTCCACTGTTCTCATTATTTTCGTCTTTCTTCGTTTCACTTTCAGTCAATAGTCTGCAAACATAAGACTCTTCAGTCCATTCAACAGGCCCTGTAATTCTTCATTTTCACTAAAGATAGCAATGCCATCAGCGAATCTTTTGACAGATGTCCCTTTCACCCTGAATTTTAATCTCATCGTTGAATATTTATTTCATATCTGTCATTGTTTCTTCAGTGTGTACACTGAACAGTAAATGTTGGATACAGCTGCCTTACGCCTTTTTTTTACCTGGGCCCTTTGTTCTTGGTCATCTATTCTTGTTCTTTTCTCTTGTACATATCGTATATTGTCCCTCTTTCCCTACAGTGTATCCCTATTTTTTCTCGTAATTTCGAAAATCTTGTACCATTTTGCATTATCGAAGGCTTTTTCCAGGTCAGCAAATCCTATGAAAGCGTGTTTATTTCTCCTAAGTCCTTCTTCCACTATCAATATCGTTAGAATTGCTTCTCTGCGCCCTTACCTTTCCGAAAGACAAATTGATCGTTATCTAACACACCCTCAATTTCCCTGGACTTTCGTCTGTATGTTAATGTTGTCAGCATCTTGGCTGCATGTGCCGTTACGCTGATTGTGCGACCATTTTCACACTTAAAGCGCCCTGCTATCTTCGTGATTCTGTTCTTTATTGTACTTCTATCTCTTAGATGTTGCCGTTCGCTTCTAAAGGTGTTGTAAAAATACTGAGGTGACAGGAATCAGCTGGCCGCTGTGGCCGAGCGGTTCTAGGTGCTTCGGTCCGGAACCGCGCTGCTGCTACGGTCGCAGGTTCGAATCCTGCGTCGGGCAAGGATGTGTGTGATGTCCTTAAGCCGTCGGCACACGGACCGTGCTGTCGAACGTCAACGTTGAGCGTGCCGTGTTCAACGTGCTGCTGAACGCTCAGGAACGATGCGACTTGAGCATAACGTACGTGGGCCCCATCGTGGTATACGCGATCGCAACGCACTCCAGCGGCAGCTGCGGGATGTTTCTAGTTCGTAAATCACACTATTTACTCGACGGGTGCGCGTAAAATTCCCATGTTAGATCTATTAAAACGCACATTTCCTTCATCTTCCACGAAAAGGAAAGTATCACGTCCAATCAATAAGGACACAGGCTTATAAAAGTTCCATTACAAACAGTGCGTTACAAATTTGGAATACTTCTCCACATAAGATAAACATTATTTCATCATTTCCACATTTTAATACAACACCAAGGTCAGTCTTACTTGATCACTGTTCCTACACAGTAGCAGAATCATTGCAAGATGTGAATTACGAAGCGTAAAAGAAAAAGGAGCAAAATATCTTTGTATAAGTAGCGCAAGCTGTCCTGTAGATTAAGCCAATCGAACAAAGTCACCCCTAAAAAAAAAAGGTGAACTTATATATACATAACATCAAATATTATAGCATATACTTATATTAAACTAATAATAAAGTATCAGAACTAAATAAAAACGCGAATGTTAGGAAAAGAAAATTTGGGAGTGGTCAGACGCAAACCACCGACCCATTGCTGCATAGAGACGCTACTCATTACGCTAAACCAACATAACGTCGTCTGCACCTAATTATATAGTGTTCACCCTGGCTGAAAACCTTAATCGTAGATATGTTACTGATTTAAATTTAATTACAAGAAATTGTACCAAGAGCAATGCGTTTTGGGTGGATCTTCAGTGTGTCGCTGCCTTCTAATAGCGTACTCTCCCTAATACACAAGTAACAGTAATTCTTTTGTCACGAATATGATGTTTCTCAGTATTTTATTGGAACGAATCACACACATAACAATGGGTTTTGCAGTGATTTTCAACTTGCTGGTGCTCAGAAACGGCATGTATACGTATACGCTTGAAATGAATGCCAATATGGCGCCTCACAAGTCTGTACTGAAGGGAGACGGGGTGAATGTGACGTAGGTCGCGTTGTGCCATCTCATTGGTCAAAGCTCAGGCGCACGCTGAGAATATATGACATGCCAGATACTGCTCTGCACGTTGGGAAAGACTACCGAACGTGCTATTCCACGCTATGACGTCAGAAACTGGGCACGCTCAACGCTCAACGTTCGGATGCAGGGTCCGTGTGTCGACGGCTTTAGGTTAGTTACCTTTAAGAAGTTCTAAGTCTAGGGGACTGATGATTTCAGATGTTAAGTCCCATAGTGCTTATAGCCATTTGAACCATTAGACAGAAGTCATGGGATAGCAATATTCATATATACAGTTGACGTTAGCATCGCGAGCACTAGGTATAAAGGGCAGTGCAATTGCGGTGCTGTCATTTGTACTCACGTGATTCGTGGAAAAGGTTTCGGACGTGATTATGGAAACACGACAGGAATTATCAGACTATGAACGCGGAATGGTAGTTGGAGCCAGGTGCATGGGACATTCCATTTCGGCAGTTGCTAGAGAATTTAGTAGTCCGAGATCCACAGTGTCAAGAGTGTGCCGAGAATACCAAATTTCAGGCATTATCTCTCATCATGGACAACGAGCAGGCCGACGGCCACCGCTTAAGAACCGAGAGCAGCGGCGTCTGCGTAGAGTTGCCAGTGCTAACAGACAAGCAACTCTGCGTGTAATAAATATAGGACGTGCTCCGAAATTTGTCGTTAATGGGGTATGGAATCAGTCGACCGACGAGAGCGCAATTACTAATAACACGACATCTCGTGTAGCGCTTCTCCTTGGTTCTTGAGCACGTCGGTTGGATCCTAGAAGACTAGAAAATCGTGACCTGGTGAGGTGAGCAAATGGTAGCGTTCGAGTGTGGTGAACCATGGACCCAGGTTTTCAATATCGCACTGTGCAAGCTGATGGTGGCTCCAAAAGGTGTGAGCTGTGTTTGTCTGGAATGGACTCCTCTGGTCCGACTGAACCGATCATCGACTGTAAATGGTTATGTACAAGTTGGAAACTATTCACATCCATTCACGGACTTCATGTTCCCAACCATCTATGGAATTTTTATGGATGACAGTCCGCCATATTACGAAGCCACAGTTGTTTGAAGAACATTCTGGACAATTCGAGCTAATGATCTGACCACCCAGATGGTTCGAAATCAGTCCCTTCCCACATTTATGGGCCATAAAGGAGAGGGCACTTCGTAGACAAAATCAGGCACTGACAGCACTTTCGCCATTATGAATGGTTGTGGCCGGCCGGTGTGGCGGAGCGGTTCTATGCGCTTCAGTCTGGAACCGCGCGACTGCTACTATCGCAGGTTCGAATCCTGCCTCGGGCATGGATGTATGTGATGTCCTTAGGTTCGTTAGGTTTAAGTTGTTCTGAGTTCTAGGGGATAGATGACCTCAGATGTTGAGTCCCATAGTGCTCAGAGCCATTTGAACCATTTTCAATGGCTGTGGACGGTGCATTGGTCAACATTTCTAATTAGGACTTCAGGCGACTTCTGGAATCCATGCCACTTAAAGTTGCTGAACTACGCGCCGGGTGAAAGGAGATATCGCATGACCTTCGGCTCCTCCGTGTAAATAACTTTGCGGTATGGCATGTAAATAGTCGGAGAGAGCGCCTATTATCTAATTACTCTGTGAGCTAAGAGGCGAAGCGATAAATCGTTATAAACAAGAATAACCGTAAAATAGTAGGAGTAAATGTTCTGAGCGATCTAAAGCGGAACTACCACATAACATTTGTAGGAAACATGCTTTATTGGTAGCATCCTAAGGAAATGTAATGCATTCACATGAGAAAAGGCTTACAGTCGTTCGAGCTTTTGGTGGATTTTGCGCTATACTCTTGACGCTTGAAGTCTAGAACTGGTAGTGGAGATAAAGAAGGTCGACACAAGGGTAACAAGATTCGTCACGAGTGCGTGTGTTACATGCGAGAGAATTGTGGATATGCTGTTTTCCATTGGTAGACGCTACAACAGACGTTTTATGAATTACGGAGAATTTTATAGTCCAAATTCCCTTAAACTACATATCATGAAATGACCACGACTAAGCAGCTTCACAATTCTCTATTATTCCAGTCTCGTATAGCGTGCGGAAAGAATGAACACCTATATCTTTCCGTACGAGCTCTGGTTTCCCTTATTTTATCATGGAGGTCGTTCGTCCCTATGCAGGTCGGTGTCAACAAAATATTTTCGCATTCGGAGGAGAAAGTTGTGATTGGAATTTCGTGAGAAGATTCCATTGCAACAAAAGCGCTTTTCTTCTAACGATTGAAACCTTCCCGTCTAATATTGGATGAACGTTTGCTTGCTGACTGAACGCTGCGTCTCTTAAAATCTTTTAACTGCTGCTCTGTCAAGACTACCTGCTGATTATTACGACGAAACATAAAATGTGTTGTCGCCGTGGCCCTCAGTCGTTACCTGAAATTATTAAGACTGATTCTTACCTTTAATTATTTATACTGGATCGCCATCTGACTGCTACAGCAAACTGTGGAATGAATATACTTACTTCTCTTTAACATAATTATAAGCTGCTGGTGGAGTTTCATAATACTTTGTGACTGGAATTCTTTAAGTTGAAGTTAATTTAGATTTGATAAAAGCTGAAGCTCAGTTTAGACTTTTCTTTTAAGATAACAATAAATTCCGTAAAGCATTTACGTGAATGATTTTGGGATAGAAAATTCTTAATGCATTTAATCTGGTAGAAGTTAACTATATTCTGAGAACGATCTTGACAAACAATTACAAGGGGTATAGTTCTTTACAAAAATTCTTAAAAAGTAGCGTTGCGCTACATACCTAATTTTCCATCAAAATTACATAACTATATTCTGAGAACGATCTTGACAAACAATTACAAGGGGCTTAGTTCTTTACAAAAATTCTTAAAAACTAGCATTGCGCTACATATAGCGAGTGGCTGGCGAGCACACCGCTTCTTTCAAAGTGTTAATTCATACCTCGCTTACAGCGACCTCCTCTCATGTCTCGCTAGCTACGACTGCCTCGTCTCACATCTTACTCGCAACTGCTCGCTTCCAACGCTCAATGCTACAAAAGTGCGGTCTCGCCGCCAACAATGGTTTTTGGTGCAGACAATCCCTGCTACCATTACAGATGTATTACTGCGCGCTGTTTCCCGCTCTTTCTCAAAATGTATCTATGCGCGGTTTCCCGCTCTTTCTCAATAATACACAATGCAATTTAATTAACAAAACAATTTAAATAAGAAACAGTTCAGATAATTACATGCTAAAACAGTTTAAATACGCCTATTACATAATTACATATGCCGCTACTCGGCTTTCTTAAAATTTTACTACGTTGTTGAGTCATATGGACTCAACATAAGTATAAAATTTGATAATAGAAAATAGTTTGAACAAAGTGTATACACAAATGCTGTCATATGAAATGATTTGTCTATCTCTAATAAAGAGAATATGTAAATAGAAAGGGTTTTAGTAGGAATTGTACATCAAGTAAAATTTGGTTCCCTTAAATTTAACAACAAGAATAAGAGTAAATGTGAAAATCAATATACAGATCATATGAAGCAATTGAAAGTTTACATTATGAAACATTTAATTCAAATTGGCATCTCTTAGTACCACAATTAAGGAAGGTACAAAAGGAATTGGATAGCATGGTCAAAGCACTGGCAACTACCTGTGAATGCACTCAAAAGTCTGTTCCTTTCCCTCACATAGCACAACACCAGGTTTCGCCATGTGGTTCCATCATCGCCTTGCTCCATAGTTTTAGTGTACCCAAACACTAAGTACGTCGTCGAATAGCCTGAGTTGCCGCAGCCACATCAGGATTAAGTTCCATCTCCAATGGTCCATTAAGGTTGGTGGTGTGCATCTTGGTATGCAAACACCTATTGTCGTACATCATACTGTGGTGTGTATCTAGGTATGCAGGCACCAATTGACATACATCGGGCTGTGGTGTGCATCTAGGTATGCAAACACCTCGTCGAGAACATCATTGGTTGAAGTCACGTGTTTCACAATTCACTGATTCTGTGCTCAATAACCATGGGGATGCACAGGAATTAAGGTACGGGTAAAATTGTTTTGGCAATGGGTTCACAGACATTGTTGGTACCATAATTTGACTACCAAATAATTTTCCCTATGACAAAATATGTTGTGTCGTAATTTGTAACAATATGTAGTTTTAATTTAAGAATTCTTCCAGAAAATTATTCCCATATATAAAAGACATAAAAGTTCCTACTTAATCAGTATTTGATAGTATACAGATTTGTTATAGACAAGTACATTATTACTTATTCTGTATTTACATATCTTAGTTTCTTACATCATTAATTATAAATTTTGTTGACAATGCATTTCTTGACTTACTGTCCTAAAATTTTATCTTCCATTCAGGGGTGTAGTCGTCAGTTATGAGTCGTCAAATGTCAGATCATAATATACAATAAAATTACTGTCATAAAATTATTTAAAGTATTCTTTTGCAGCTGAAAATTAAGGTAAACATTATTCTGGTTAGACATTGTAATGTGTGGTCCCCATCCATAGTGTTGCAATGTGTCACATGCTAGCAAAATTATTTCTTAACATTATACATTTCTTATATACTAACATAACATACACATTCTTCTTCTGCATCTGTGTCAACTCTCTGCATAACCTGTTATAAACATTCAGCATTAATTAACGTCAGCGCACGGCATGACTTATTATAAAACATTCAGTATTAATTATCGTCAGTGCACGGCATGACTTCAATAAACATCTTCTGGTACTTCTCGTCCGCTCCTGGCATGACCTATAAAACACTTTATCATAATATTAACTGCTGCAAAATCACGTCAGCTCCCGGCATGACCTATAAAATTTCTGTAATGACAATTAGCGTCAGCTATCTGCGTGACCTAAAGATTCACATCCTTATTCTAACTAAAACTACGTTTCATTTTGATGACGTGTGACAACAATGCTGCATTCTGGAATAAAGAGTACATGTTAATGTTACCACTAAAATAATTGATTAATGAACGATCTATATTATCAGTTTAGCTATTGTAAAAATCGACATTTTCTTAAGTAATTATGTCACATTATAAAAAAAAATTCTTTCATTTATGAGCTCTCAGTGCACAAATTCATACGTCGTGTCGTTGTCTGCATGTTCTCTTTAAGTTAGGAAATGTTTCTCGTGTTTTTATTTGTCTTGGCTGGCGTAGCATCATTAAGTACTGCTGTGTTCTTTAAGGTACGGTGAAATATTAGCGGCCCGCTGCGTGTCGCGGCTTTGTTTGTTACTGAAGCGCGCTGAAACTACCATTGTTGCATACTTACGTGTCACGCCGTCCTTTCGTCAGCTGAAATGCAAAAATTTAAGTCAAGAAATGTTTCACGTTGGATACATGATGATTCCCTAATGATTTCTTCTTACGTAGCGTTTCCACATGCACTACATTAGCGTGTGGAATATTACGAACTCTGTAAGGGCCTGTATACAGAAGTTCGAATTTACGGCATCTGTGCTTACCTTTGTTGGAAAGAAAATGAGTGCGAATCAGTACTTTGTCGCCAATCTCGTACTTCTGTAGTCGACTTACCTGCTTCTGTTGTTTCTTCCGCCGATCTGCAGCTCTTTTAGTGTTTGCTAATGCTGTGTCTATTATTTCACAATGTCTTAGGAAAAGTAATTAGTTCGGTAATTTTGTTCGGTGGGTCTTTATTTGTCAGTATTACGGTTGGTGATAGCATCATAGATTCATTGGGTATTGCATTTATCACTTCTTGAAACTGTAAAATATATTTATCCCATGTTGTATGTCTTTTATGACAATAAATTCTGCATAACTTCCCGATCTCTTTCATTATTCTTTCTGATGGGTTGGAAGAACTGTGATATCTTGATATGTAAATAGGTGTTATGTTCTTACTTTCTAACATTTTCTTCCATACGTCTGACCTAAACTGCGGACCGTTATCCGAAATAACCTTCTGTACACGTCCTACTACTGATAGAAAATCTCTTACAAACGCTCTTGATACTGTTCTTGCTGTTGCTTTCCTTAGTGGAGAAAATGTTACAAATTTGGATGTTAGTTCTACAGCTACAAAAATATAACTATAACCATTATTTGTTTTGGGGATTGGACCGAAAAGATCCACTGCTGCCATGTGTCTTAACTTAACCGGTATGATGGGATACAATGGTGGAATGTGTGACACTGTTGATGATTTAGCTTTTTGACATATCTTGCATGATGCTATTACTTTTCTTATGTGTTTTTCCATGTTATTAAAGTGGCAATTTTGTCGCAGAATCAGAAAGCATTTCCTCGCTCCGTAGTGTCCATAACTTAGATGTGTATACCATATCAGTTTATTTACGATCCCTTCCGGAATGCATAAAAGCCAATTATTACCGTCTCGGTATGATCGAATAAAGAGTATATTTTGATGTACAGTGTAATGAAGTCTGACTTTAGCGTTACTTCTGTCTTTCAAAAGCGTTACAATCTCTTTCAGTGTTTCATCTTTCTGCTGTTCTCTCTCTATATCCTGTAATGCTGCTGATATAAAGTTTTCGAAAGCTACTTGTTTAATATACATAATACTATGGTTGTTGTAGCAAAAGGTATTTTCTTTCTCCATGCGTTTATTGTGAATGGACCTCGACAATGCGTCGGCAACAGTATTCTGCGTGCCTGGAATGTGTATAATGGTAAAATCAAACTCTTGTAAGTATAATTTCCAGCGGCTTAATCTATCGTGCGTAAGTTTTGCTGACAATAAAAACTGGATTGCTCGGTGATCGGTATATATTGTTGTATGTCGGCCATATAGAAAATGACGGAATCGCTTAAAAGCGTAAATTACACATAGTGTCTCTAATTCTGTTACAGAATAATTGCGCTCTGCTGGAGAAAGTATCCTGCTTGCAAAAGCAATGTGTTTCACGACTGTCTTATCTTCTTCCTTTATTTCTTGGAAAATATGTACTCCTAGTGCTGTGGTTGAACTATCTGTTGCAACGGAAAAGTTTTGTGTTGTGTCAGGGTGTGATAACAAAGGTGCTTTTAATAATGCTTCTTTCAAGTTCTCGAATTCAGCTTCAACGTCTTCATTCCATGACCAAAGTGTGTTTTTACTTGTAAGCTGGTATAGCAAGGGCATGTCTAATGCTTTGTAGTGGATACATTTTCTAAAATAATTGATAAGACCTAAAAAGCTCCGAAGTTCCTTTTTGTTTGTTGGCACGTCGATGTCTTTCAGTGCTTGCAATTTGTCAGGGTCTGGTGCGATACCTGTTTGTGAGATAATGTGCCCTAGAAATTTTATTGACGCTTTACCAAATTCAGATTTACGCAAGTTTATAGTTATACCATTCTGCTCGAATGTATTCAGTAATTGTTGAAGAGTATGATTGTGTTGTTCCCAGTTTTCTGCTGCAATTAAAATGTCATCGACATATGTAGTAATTTTGTTTTTCAGATCTTGTGGTAGAATAGTATTCATGCCTCGTATAAAGGCGGCAGACGAAATCGTTAGTCCAAACGGAAGTTTACAAAATTGATAGCATTCCCCAAAGCAAAGGAATGCCGTATATTTTCGGCAATTTGGGTGTAGTTGGATTTGCCAAAACCCTGATTTGAGGTCGAGTGTAGTATAAATGGAGGTGCCATGAAATTTTTGCAGTAACTCTTCTAACGTCTGTGGTCGGTCGGTTTCTGTAATGATTATTTTATTAACTTGACGTGAATCTAAAACTAAACGTAGTGATCCATCCTTCTTTTCAACAATGTGTAGTGGATTTATATATTGGCTGGCTGCTGGTTCTATTATTCCTTGATCGATCATTGCTCGTAATTCTTTCTTAACTGCTTCTGTGTGTATGTGTGGGATTGGATAATGCTTTGCTTTGAAAGTCTCGTGTGGTTTCACCTGAAATTCGTACATAAATCCTGTCATTGTTCCTGGAACATTGGCAAAAACTGCTTTGTGTTGTACCAGAATATTTTCAAGTTCTGTGCGTTCTGCGTCGCATTTTGCTACACTATTGTCTACCTTGCGTGTAATTGTCTCGAACATATTGTACTCCTGTTCCTCTACCAAGTCATTATTAAGTGTGTTCGTGTATAGTGCGATATAACAATCGTTATCTTGAGAATCAGTAATAATCTCGATCCTGTGCATATTTTGTTCTTCGGAGGATACTGTGTTTTGAAATCTTACGATCACTTCCCTGTTTTCCTTTTGTAGTGTGAGGTATGACGATTTGAAGTCAATCTTCGCATCGTACTGAACAAGAAAATTTATTCCTAATATCATGTCTGTTGTTAAATTCGGAACTATCCAACAATCACTGTGGAACGTTTCCCCTGCAAAAACAAATGTTAATTGTGTCTGTCTTTTAACTTCAATGCCTTTTCCTGCAAAAGCTCCCTTGACCTTCGTTCTGTTTAAAGGAAATACTGGGTAATCATTATTGCTATTGCATCTGTTAAATGTGTCTTCGTTAATTACGCACATAGGTGAACCTGAATCAATTATCGCTAAAATATTGTGCGACTGTAAATTTATCTCTATTATTGGGTGATATATTGTTTTCTGTAGGATTGGTTTTTCCTGTAACAATGTGTCTCTCACGTCGTCAAATGTAATGGCATTTTCGGTCGTTATGTTTTCTCTGTGTGATTTCATAGTATCGACATTAAGAGATTCATTGCAGGTTTTCTCTAGTCATAATTCTTCCGATATGTGATTTTCAGCTTGGGAGTTTGGTATGTGTTCTATCAACTGTACAGTTCTGCCGTTTTGATTATTAGCAGTGTCTGGTGGATGAAATCTGGTGTCTGGTACATTCATACGGTAACGCAGCTGTTGGGCCCTGTTGTAGTTTCCGTTAAAATTGTCGTTGTGGAACGTCCTCGGCGGTCTGTGTTCGTTTTCTTTTCTCCTGTCGTTATAACTGTGACTGTACGGCAGCCCACCTGCACCCCGTAGAAACGTTTGTTTTTGTTTATTTTGCGGTCGACCCGCGTAATGGCCTTCCCCGGTCGCATTATCTGAGCGATGATTCATATGGAAATTTGACCTATTCGGTTGCGTGATAAGTCTCGGATTCTGTTGCTGTCCTGAATATAAATTTACCGTGTCAGTATAATGTTTTTCATTACTCCTGTTTTCGTTGTCATTTTCGCTGCGAAAGCGTTTACTCGGATTGTTATTAAAAAATCGTGTTTGTTCAAAAGTAGCTGAGTTTGTTTGTTTTCCGTTCTGTCGTGAAAAATTTTTGTTAACAAATGCGTAGTCTGCCTGGTGTGCTTCTAATAGTTGTAAGATGTCTCTAAAAGCGGATACATTGTCCTTTTGTTGCCCTGTCAGTAATGACACTTTCAAAGCTCTGGGCAGTTCTGAAATGCAAAGCTGTATTAATGCCGATTGACTGTATGGCTCGTTGAGGTACTGGTTCTGTTCCACCATGTACTCGAAAAATTGTGTGATTGTTGGAAAGGTAGAATTTTCAAAGTTTGGCAAACTAAGTAGCCGATCTTTGATGCTGTTTTGTGTAGTGTCAGACCAATATGCTGATAAAAATGCTTCCTCAAATGCTTCTACGGAAAAACATTGTCTAGCAATTGGTCGCATTCGTCGTGCTGGTTCTCCTTCAAGAAAACTGACAATAAATTCTAACTTATGTTGTACTGGCCATGATGGTGGAAGTGCTCCCCTGAACTGTTGGATAAAATCCAACGGATGTATTTGCGCCCTGTCGTTTTTAAATGTTTTAAACTTTCTAACTGAAAGAAAATGTTTGTGATCAAAACTGTCATGTCTGTGTGTGTAAGTGTTGTCGTATTGTCTTGAATATGGATTCGGGTGTCTTTCTTCCTGGGTAAAATCTCTTACTCTCTGAAGTCTACCAACATTATATATATTATGGATCTGAGGCATTTCGTAACGGTGTGTGTTCTGTTGAAAATGATTATGTGCGGCGGTTTCTTGTGCGTCCGCTATCTCTTGCTGTAGAGAATTTATTTGCTGATGCAATGAATCATTACGCGATTTTAGATCTGTGATAGTTTGTTGTATATTTGTCAATGGCGTGTTATTACTATTAGAGTTCTGTTGCACTGGGACTGGTGCAGTGTCGTCTGATCTCTCGTCATTGTTAGTATCTAAAAGATCTATTCTTGTAGTGAGTTCATTGATCTTTTCTGTCAGTTCGTTTCGTAATTTACGGTTGCTTTTGGTGACTTTCTTAAAATCTGCCTTTAAATTTTCTGTGTCATGGTTAATTTCTATGTGTTCTATTTTGTCAGTTAGTGTCTGAACGTCCTCTGTTAATTTATCTTTAACATTCTGGATTTCAGTGTCTGTAGAAGTTTTCACATCGATTGTCTGTGTTTGGATTTCTGTAAGCCTGTCTTGTATTTGATTATTTGTTTCTTTGACCGTTTCGATTTCTTCCGAGATCGACTGTATGTGATTGTCTACATATGTTTTGCCCTGGGCAAACACTTTCTTTTTGTCGTCCTGACGCTGTTTAGTGATTGTTTGTAGTAATTCTTTTCGTTCTTTATCCTGCGATCGCACCAGTTTACGGTGACGTATCAAACAGTTTTCTGTGTGATTGTTAAAACGTTCATCAATCTGAGCGTTTTGTTTAGCAAAGTTTTCTGTCATTGTTTCCCGTATACTAACTGCAAATGTTGCTTGGTTATCGGATATTTCTTGAATTTTGTCGCGTAATTCTTGTGTTGATTGTGAACATTTTTCAGCGACTGTTTGAATTTCTACTTTGATTTCGTGTTTTAGATTTTGGTACATGTTGTCTAATTTCTGATCTGTGTGTGCGTGTTCTGCCTTAATTTCGTTTTTTAGATCTTGTGACCTTTTTTCTAATTCTTGTGACCCTCTGTTAAAGTTTTGATTCATGTCTTGTCTCATTTGTAGCAAAAATGCCATTATTGGATCCGTTTCGGATTGACTTCTGTGTGTATTTGTATTCGTTGTTAAAGGCTGTAGATCTGTGTTCATTTGAACATCCTCAGATGATTGTGACTGCGTCACGTTTTCCGTAATTTCGGAATTTTGGTCATGAGAACTGTTGGATCTGCTACGCAGGTTGTGTAGCTGTGTACCGTTTGAATCTAAATCAGTGCTTAATGGAGTCTCTCTGTCTGACTGCATTGTAGTGGTTTCGTTACTGAAACTGTTATGTCTACTATGCGGAATTTGTGACTGTGTACCGTCTGTTGCATTTAATGCCAAATTATTTTGCACTACCGTTTCATTGTCTGTGGGCATTTCTGAAGTTACTTGTTCGTTAAACGCTTCCATATTGTTACAGTTATTAAATGTCTGTTCACCTAACGTTTCAGAATCAGGGTTTTCACACGTATTATTACTGCCTATTCCAGAAAAGAATCTCTCGTCAGTATTTTGTACAGTTTTATCAGTTTGAGAACGAGTAATTATTCTGCGGGACATTGTCTATAATCATCACACGCAACAAAAAGTTTTATCAGTTTGAGAACGAGTAATTATTCTGCGGGACATTGTCTATAATCATCACACGCAACAAAATATATCACTGTTCAAAGCGGATTCAACACTGAACAAACACTTTTCAACGCCGAATCAATAAAGCAAACAGAATTGCCGATGACCTGTGAATAAAAGTTATACACTTTAGTATATGCGTTGCGCCACTTAACAGTAACTTATTCACACTATTATCAAAGTCAGTATATTCATATCCACAGTAGATTCACTAAAATGTCGTACTGAATGGATATCGCCAAGTGAAACCTTCCCGTCTAATATTGGATGAACGTTTGCTTGCTGACTGAACGCTGCGTCTCTTAAAATCTTTTAACTGCTGCTCTGTCAAGACTACCTGCTGATTATTACGACGAAACATAAAATGTGTTGTCGCCGTGGCCCTCAGTCGTTACCTGAAATTATTAAGACTGATTCTTACCTTTAATTATTTATACTGGATCGCCATCTGACTGCTACAGCAAACTGTGGAATGAATATACTTACTTCTCTTTAACATAATTATAAGCTGCTGGTGGAGTTTCATAATACTTTGTGACTGGAATTCTTTAAGTTGAAGTTAATTTAGATTTGATAAAAGCTGAAGCTCAGTTTAGACTTTTCTTTTAAGATAACAATAAATTCCGTAAAGCATTTACGTGAATGATTTTGGGATAGAAAATTCTTAATGCATTTAATCTGGTAGAAGTTAACTATATTCTGAGAACGATCTTGACAAACAATTACAAGGGGTATAGTTCTTTACAAAAATTCTTAAAAAGTAGCGTTGCGCTACATACCTAATTTTCCATCAAAATTACATAACTATATTCTGAGAACGATCTTGACAAACAATTACAAGGGGCTTAGTTCTTTACAAAAATTCTTAAAAACTAGCATTGCGCTACATATAGCGAGTGGCTGGCGAGCACACCGCTTCTTTCAAAGTGTTAATTCATACCTCGCTTACAGCGACCTCCTCTCATGTCTCGCTAGCTACGACTGCCTCGTCTCACATCTTACTCGCAACTGCTCGCTTCCAACGCTCAATGCTACAAAAGTGCGGTCTCGCCGCCAACAATGGTTTTTGGTGCAGACAATCCCTGCTACCATTACAGATGTATTACTGCGCGCTGTTTCCCGCTCTTTCTCAAAATGTATCTATGCGCGGTTTCCCGCTCTTTCTCAATAATACACAATGCAATTTAATTAACAAAACAATTTAAATAAGAAACAGTTCAGATAATTACATGCTAAAACAGTTTAAATACGCCTATTACATAATTACACGATGTGCAGCCCAAATCCTGTATCATTTCTGTGACACTCTCTCCCATATTTGGCGATAATACAAAACGTGCTGCATTTCTTTGAACTTTTCGATGTACTCCGTCTATCCTATCTGATAAGGACACGACACCATACACCAGTATTCTAAAAGAGGACGAACAAGCGTAGTGTAGGCGTCTCTTTAGTAGGTCTGTTACATTTTCCATGTGTCCTGTCAATAAAACGCAGTCTTTGATTAGCCTTCCCCACAACATTTTCTATGTGTTCCCTCCTTTTTAAGTTGTTCGTAATTGTAATACCTAGGTATTAAGTTGAATTTACGGCTTTTAGATTAGACTGATTTATCGTGTAACCGAATTTAGAATTCACGTGGATGATCTCACACTTTTCGTTATTTAGAGTCAACTGCCACTTTTCGCACAATTCAGATATCTTTTCTAAATCGTTTTGCCGTTTGTTTTGATCTTCTGATGACTTTATTAGTAGACAAAAGACAGCTTCATATGCGAACAACCTATAACACTACCTTGGGGAACACCAGAAATCACTTCTGTTTTACTCGATGCCTTTCCGTCAGTTACTACGAATTGTGACCTCTCTGACAGGAAATCACAAATCCAGTCACATAACTGAGACGATGTTCCAGAAGCACATAGAAGAAAGTCGCTAATGCTCTACGTTTGCACAATACGCTACATGCAGTTTGTAAGAAAAATATTTGCCTAGTGCTCTGTGCGACGTAGCACTGGTAGTTCCATAAGGTATGATGTCACATCAGAATCTTTTTCTTTTTGGGTCATTAGTCCTTTGACTGGTTTGATGTGGCCCGCCAAGAATTACTCTCCTGTGCCAACCACTTCATCTCAGGGTAGCACTTGTAACCTACTTCCTCATGTACATGCTGGTTATATTCCAATCTCTTTTCTTCCTCTACAGTTTTTGCCCTCTACAACTCCCTCTAGTACCTGATGTCTTAAAAGACATCCTATCATCCGGTCCCTTCTTCTTGCCAGTGTTTCCCATCCGTTCCTTTCACACCGATTCTGATCAGAACCTCTCCATTCCTTATCTTATCAGTCCATCTAATTTTCGACATTCCTCCGTAGCACCATATCTCAAATGCTTCGATTCGCTTCTGTTCCGGTTTTCCTACAGCACATAATTCACCACCACACGATGCTGTGTTTCATGCATTCTCAGAAACTTTTTTCCTCAAATTAAGGCCTACTTTTGGTATTAGTAGACTTCTCTTGGATAGGAATGCTCTTTTTGCCAGTGCTAGTCTGCTTTTGATGTCCTCCTTGCTCCGTCCGTCATTAGTTATTTTACTGCCTAGGTAGCAGAAATCCTTAACTTCATATACTTCCTCACCATCAATCCTGATGTTAAGTTTCTCCCTGTTCTCAATTTTGCTACTTCTCAGTACTCTCGTCTTTCTTCGATTTACCCTCAATCCATGTTCTGTACTCGTTAGACCGTTGATTCCATTCAGCAGATCCTGTGATTCTTCTTCACTTTCACTCAGGATAGCAGTTTCATCAACCTTTCTTTCATTTCCATCATTGCTTCTTCAAATGGTTCAAATGGCTCTGAGCACTACGGGACTTAACATCTGAGGTAATCAGTCCCCTAGAACTTAGAACTACTTAAACCTAACTAACCTAAGGACATCACACACATCCATGACCGAGGCAGGATTCGAACCTGCGACTGTAGCAGTCGAACGGTTCCGGACTGCGCGCCTAGAATCGCGAGACCACCGCGGCCGGCCGTTGCTTCTTCGCTGTACAGATTGAACAGCAGATATGAAAGATTACATCCCTACCTTACACTTGTTTTAATCCGAGCGCTTCGTTCTTGGTTATCCACTCTTATTATTCCCTCTTGGCTCTTGTATATATTCCATATTTCCCTTCTCTCCTTGTAGCTTGCGTGTCTTGATTTTTCTTTAATCTTGCTTCCATTATCAACCGCAACGTCAGAATTCTCTCTCTTGTGTCTTTGCCTTGCATCAGAACATGCATACTCGAAAACAGACAGCGTTCCTTCCCTGAATTGATCGTTGCACGGCTGACCATCACATCAGCACTCGACACTGGCTTCTAGTTATCGTGGGGAAAGTGGTCCAAAACGTGTTTTCGTATGTTTTATTTGCACACCATCGCGTATGCGAAGAGAAATGGTGTAATTTTAGTGCAATTTACAGCTCACAATAGAAAAGAAACGGCATACTTTTAGTACGATATTTACAGTGCGCTGTAGTATAGTAGCACAAGATAACTGGTCGCCGAGTTGACATGTTGCATGCAACGGTTTGTATGCAGTGTGTGATCTTGTTTTCCGGGGTCACTTTCGTTAAGAAGTGATGCCAATGTTCTGGACTCATTAACACGTGAAAAATATTCGCAGTTACGAATATTGACTACCATCAGCTGCATAATGGAATGACGATAGTGAACATTTGTGCCGGAGCGGTACTTGAAATCGGATTTCCCTCTTATAACGAGCGGTCACCTTACCATTTAGCTATCCGAGCATGACTCACAGCTAGACCCAAACTTGAAAATGTCGTTGGTCATGTGTCTGCAATCTGTACTTGTACATCCACTACGTACATTCCCATACAGAGGACACACTACACTTCAAAGTCTCGTTCCCGGCGTCGGCAATGGAGTGGGGTGTGTGTGACAGTTGGTTGTATAGAACACGGCCAAGGTCACTGCGTGTAATTGGCGTTCGGAGTGTAGTACCTCGTTGAGCGTCATAGGTACTGAAAACCTGAATCTACATTCCTGTAGGAGGTTTTAACCCCCGGCTTCATCCGAATTAGACCAATGTCTTTACTAATGTGCCCCCTCCGTCTGTTTTTATGTAGAGTTGCAATAGACAGGAATATCTCAAACTGTGACTGCGGTTAGGAAGACGTCGTCCGTTTGCAGGAAGTAAGTCTTTCGGTTGTACAGGCTGCTTCACAATTCTCTTTACAGATTCTCAGATTGTAAAGGAACAGACAAAGAGCCCACTCCCGGGAATGAATCATTTGCGTTTGAAATAAATTTTAAGATCTGACAGCATTCAAATATTCCCACATACCGTGGCAACGAGTTGTGACCTGTGTGCTCCAGAGGAGTAGATGGCGTGGGCAGTGTTTAGAGTAGCCGCCGTCGAGTTACCTTCTGTGTCAAGAATGACGTCCCCTCAAAGTGCAGGAAGCAGCACGTCCGTGGCGCGCCACAGATTCTGCCCTGGTGTTTTGATGACCGGTCCACGTACATTATGTGCAGCGACTTGTCGACTTTGATAATTTACTTCCTCCGTCAAATATCGAGTGCTTGGCGTCGTTGTACGTAGAAATACACTACTGGCCATTAAAATTGCTAAATCACGAAGATGACGTGCTACAGACGCGAAATTTAACCGACAGGAAGAAGATGCTGTGATACGCAAATGATTAGCTTTTCAGGGCATTCACACAAGGTTGGCGCCGGCCGATTTCTCATACACAAACAGCAGTTGACCGGTGTTGCCTGGCGAAATGTTGTTGTGATGACTCGTGTAAGGAGGATAAATGTGTACCATCACGTTTCTGACTTTGATAAAGGTCGGAGTGTAGCCTATCGCGATTGCGGTTTATCGTATCGCGACATTGCTGCTCACGTTGGTCGAGATCCAATGACTGTTTCCAGAATATGTAATCGGTTGGTTCAGGAGGGTAATACGGAACGCCGTGCAGGGTCCCAACGGCCTCGAATCACTAACAGTCGATACGACAGGCATCTTATCCGCATGGCTGTAACGGATCGTGCAGCCACATCTCATCCCTGAGTCAACAGATGGGGACGTTTGCAACACAACAACCACGAACAGTTCGACGACGTTTGCAGCAGCATGGACTATCAGCTCGGAGACCATGGCTGCGGTTACACTTGACCCTGCATCACAGACAGGAGCGCCTGCGATGGTGTACCCAACGACGAACCTGGGTACACGAGTGGCAAAACTTCATTTTTTTCGGATGAATCCAGGTTCTGTTTACAGCATGATGATGGTCGCATCCGTGTTTGGTGACATCGCGGTGAACTACATTGGAAGCGTGTATTCGTCATCGCCATATTGGCGTATCACCCGGCGTGGCGGTATGGGGTGGCACTGGTTACACGTCTCGGTCACCTCTTGTTAACATTGACGGCACTTTGTGCAGTGGATGTTACATTTCAGATGAGGTACGACCCGTGGCTCTACCATTCATTCCATCCCTGCGAAACCCTAAATTTCAGCAGGATAATGCACGACCGCATGTTGCAGGTCCTGTACGGGCCTTTCGGGATACAGAAAATGTTCGACTGTTGCCCTGGCCAGAACATTCTCCAGATGTCTCACCAACTGTCAATGGTGGACGATCAACTGGCTCCTCACAATACGCGAGTCACTACTCTTGATGAACTGTGGTATCGTGTTGAAGCTGCATGGGCAGCTGTACCTGTACACGCCATCCATGCTCTGTTGGACTCAATGCTGAGGCGTATCAAGGCCGTTATTACGGCCAGAGGTGGTTGTTCTTGGTACTGATTTCTCAGGATCTATGCGCCCAAATTGCATGAAAATGTAATCACATGACAGTTCTAGTATAATATGTTTGTCCAATGAATACCCGTTTATCGTCTGCAATTCTTCTTGGTGTAGCAATTTTAATGGTCAGCAGTGTACTTCAACTAATTCCGTCAAACTGGTTTTAAGCAACGAAGATGTCAGGTAGGCTTCTATTTATTGTGATTCCTGAGGAGGAACTAGGTATCAATTTTCAGTAATTCCCAGTTGGAAGATATTTCGGTCCATTTCCAGTAAGCTCGGATTTTAGCTGTTACAAACCTAGGGTTCCATAATGGAGTACGCTGCACATACCTGCGAGAAGAGAAGAGTATTAAAAAAAAGAAGGGAAAAATAAACTTTTCAGTTGGCTTGGGAATTTTTGGGACATGCTGCTAAATGCTGATATCATACGTTGACATGTTGACCTTGTACATTTGGCGCACTTGCAACCCCCTCCATTTAAATTTATATTAATTCTGGTGTTTTCAAGGGATTGATCTAGGTTTAGAGGTTTTAAAGTAACTGAAGAGTCATATGCTGGAATTTAATTGGAAATAACTAAGTTTCAAAACGGTTAGTGGGCTAGGGAATTCCAAATTAAAATCAAATAATCTGGTACGAACATTTTCGTGTGGAATGAACATTGTTTCTGTTTTCATGTCTGCTTAATTCAAAAGTCAGGAACATTTAAAAAGTTTGTAAATGAACTTCATGAGTTTGTCTACATAGGGTAAGTGGCTTAAGATGAAACGGCTCTTCCAGTTCATGAAATGTTAAATATGTCGAAACGAGATTTCCGACAAATCTTGTTGTGTTGGTAATATGATGTATCATCCAAGATATTGAAGCAGTAGCTTTTTCCTATATAGAACGATATACATTTTTAGTATCATTCGAAAAATGTTGAGTAGACGAATACATTTAAATAACGTCAATTAGTGTTGAAAGGGGACAGTCATGACGATTTTCAAGAACTTTTGCCCATAAATGTGAATGAAGATGCGAATCTAAAAATCTACACATCTGTAATATCGATATAACTTCATTCTTTGTAAGTCTGTTCTTGAGACCACGGATGTTCGTCAGAGAGATTAGTTCTTTTGAAGAGAGTAGCAGGCAGTGTGTGTTAGTCAGTCTGCCAATGCTCTCGGTTAGAAAAGGATCGAAGCTGGCCTGGCGTGTAGTGGAGGCAGCATTGTTTAAGAAGGAATTTGTACTATTATGTTCTGAGTAATAGAACGAAATTATATCAGTAGAAAGATGTTAAAAAGGGGAAATTTCAATTTTAAGTTTTTTATACGTATTTTTGTAATTGTATAGGTTCTTATTGTTAGAACGTTCCGTATTGTTCAGGTGTGCAGTAGACAGTTTATAATGCAACATACAGTATCGTCTTGTGCCATTGAAACAAGTGTCGATCAAAGCAACTGTACCCAGGAAAACTATTGAGACATATTTTACTAGCTTGTGAAGTTGTGAGAACTTTATGAGAGGGTGTATTGTTGTTACGGCTTAATGAAGCGTAGTTTAATTTGGAGTTCCTCATTGTTCATTCTTTACCTTTATGAATGAGTCTGTATACTCGGATTGCATATCGCGAGTTGTACGCTGCAGAAACATTTTTATGAAAAGTGATAAGATACCGTCTTGAAATTGGATTTTTCACAGTTTCGTCGTTTTGCTAATTGTAACAAGTTTCAGCACTGACGAGCGTTCCGTGCAGACAGGTAGACCAATAAATTTAATTATCTTCAAAATTCATGTCCACTGCAAGGTGGAATGTATTCACGAACATATCATATCAGTTCAGATATTTTATATCAGTGAAAGATTTCAGAAACGAGCAGTCTTATAAGCTTTCTAGCAGTTTATCAGAAAGTCAGAAGCGTTACATTTATGTGCATTTGCTGTGTAACAGAATTACCAGTTCTGATATAGCCATTTTTTACAAGATTAAAGATAAAGGTAGACAATATTCAGGGTGAAGATTTTAATCTGAGTAATTTTTTTAGGAAGCGAAACAGCATATGTAAGTTTTATTGCAAACGGATTGCTCTCTCGTAAGCGAATTCTTTGATTTACTGAATAAAGATGTTGAAGCTCATCAGATGATTTTCAATATCATTATTCAGTAAATCAAAGAATTCGCTTACGAGAGAGCAATCAATTTGCAATAAAACTTACATACGCTGTTTCGCTTCCTAAAAAAATTACTCAGATTAAAATCTTCACCCTGAATGTTGTCTACCTTTATCTTTAATCTTGCAAAAATCACCTGATGAGCTTCCACCATCACCTGGTGCCGGACAAACAAAATAGCGCTCAGTGCCGCCAAAACTACGGCATCTTAGTTCACAAAACGGCGCCCATTCCTCCGCCGCAATATCTCGACTGCAGGTGTGCAGCTGCCCTGGTCCCCGACAACCACCTATCTCGGGGTCCAGATGGACCACAAGTTGCTCTTCCACTGTCATGCGGAGTATGTCACCAACAAGGGGGCAAAAGCTAACCAGGACTTTGTACCCGCTCTTTCGCAGTAGGGAACTTAACCTGCATACCAAGCTCCGCATTTACCAAACAGTTATCCTGCCTGCCCTCGCGTATGGATCTGCTGCATGGGCCACGATTAGTGTCACCAGGAAGCGGACGTTGCAGCGCCTGCAGAACAAGGTGCTCAGGTGGAGCCTGCACGCCCCGCCACTCACGAGAATTGTCACTCTCCACGAGGAAGCGGATATCGTCCCCCTAAAGACGACCATACGCAACAACGCGCGGCGGCTCTATGAGAAAGTGGATGCCTTGCGGGACACTGTCCATGGGTTACGCCACGTTGGGACCACACTTCCACGCCCCTGGCATCGACATCCGGTTCCCCTAAACATCCTACAGGAATCGGATTCCGACCATGGCTAACGATAGGTCCGGCACGCCCACCACGGACGCATCCTTTGGCAGGACTAGCCCCCATTCTACGTCCAATACTTTTCAATCATACCTGCCCACGTTAGGCTAAATTTTTCTTCCTGACTCATGTAGTACTGTCACCGCCAGAGGGTGGTACGGGACTACAAGTCCCACCGCCACACCTCCAAAGTGAATTGCAGAGACGCAGTCACCGCCCTGTGGATAAATTTACTGCCTCACCAACACAGTTAGACCGCAATAGACCGGTGATGCTGTATTGTAACATATCACAAAAAACCGATGAGCTTCATTTGTAGATGACAGAGCTCTTGAATTGTTGATGTTGTGGTCTTCAGTACTGAGACTGGTTTGATGCAGCTCTCCATACTACTGTATTCTGTGCAAGCTTCTTCATCTCTCAGTACCTACTGCAACCTACATCCTTCTGTATCTGATTGGTGTATTCATCTCTTGGTCTCCCTCTACGATTATTACCCTCCACGCTTCCTTCCAATACTAAATTGGTGATCCCTTGATGCCTCAGAACATGTCGTACCAACCGACCCCTTCTTCTAGTCAAGTTGTGCCACAAACTTCTCTTCTCCCCAATCCTATTCAATACTTCCTCATTAGTTATGTGATCTACCCATCTAATATTTAGCATTTTTCTGTACCACCACATTTCGAAAGCTTCTTGTCTAAATTATTTATCGTCCATGTTTCACTTCCATACAATCAATACAAATACTTTCAGAAAAGACTTCCTGACACTTAAATCTATACTCGATGTTAACAAATTTCTCTTCTTCTGAAAGGCTTTCATTGCCATTGCCAGTCTACATTTTATATCCTCTCTACTTCGACCACCATCAGTTATTTTGCTCCCCAAATAACAAAACTCCATTACTACTTTAAGTGTCTCATTTCCTAATCTAATGCCCTCAGCATCACCCTACTTAATTCAACTACATTCCATTATCCTCGTTTTGGTTTTGTTGATGTTCATCTTACATTCTCCTTTCAAGACACTGTCCATTCCATTCAACAGCTCTTCCAAGTCCTTCGCTGTCTCTGACAGAATTACAATGTCATTGGCGTACATCAAAGTTTTTATTCCCTCTCCATGGATTTTAATTCCTACTCCGAATTTTTCTTTTGTTTCCCTCACTGCTTGCTCAATATACAGATTGAATAACATCGGGGAGAGGCTACAACCCTGTCTCACTCCCTTCCCAAACCACTGCTTCCCTTTCATGTCGCTCGACTCTTATAACTGCCATCTGGTTTATGTACAAATTGTAAATAGCCTTTCGCTCCCTGTATTTTACCCTTGCCACCTTCAGAATTTGAAAGCGTATTCGAGTCAACATTGTCAAAAGCTTTCTCTAATTCTACAAATGCTAGAAACGTAGGTTTGCCTTTCCTTAATCTAGCTTCTAAGATAAGTCGAAGGGTCAGTATTGCCTCACGTGTTCGAATATTTTTACGGAATCCAAACTGATCTTCCCCGAGGTCGGCTTCTACTAGTTTTCCCATTCGTCTGTAAAGAATTCGCTTTAGTATTTTACAGCAGTGACTTATTAAACTTCTTTCTTTGGGATTGGAATTATTATATTTTTCTTAACGTTTCAGGGTATTTCACCTGTCTCATACATCTTGCTCACCAGGTGGTAGAGTTTAGTCAGGGCTGGCTCTCCCAAGGCTATCAGTAGTTCTAATGGAATGTTGTCTACTCCCATGGCTTTGTTTCGACTTTGGTCTTTCAGTGCTCTGTCAAACTCTTCACGCAGTATAATGTCTCCATCTTCATCTACATCCTCTTCCATTTCCATAATATTGTCCTCAAGAATATCGCCCTTGTATAGACCCTCTATAGACTGCTTCCACCTTTCTGCTTTCCTTCTTTGCTTAGATCTGGGTTTTCATCTGAGCTCTTGATGTTCATGCAACTGGTTCTCTTTCCTCCAAAGTTCTCTTTAATTTTCCTGTAGGCAGTATCTATGTTATTCCTAGTGATATACGTCTCTACATCCTTACATTTGTCCTCTAGCCATCCCTGCTTAGCCATTTTGCACTTCCTGTCGATCTCATTTCTGAAACGTTTGTACTCCTTTTTGCCTGCTTCATTCACTGCATTTTTATATTTTTTCCTTTCATCAATTAAATTCAATATTTCTAATGTTACCCAAGGATTTCTACTAGCCCTCGTCTTTTTACCCACTTGATCTTCTGCTGCCTTCACTACTTCATCTCTCAAAGCTACCCATTCTTCTTCTACTGTATTTCTTTCCCCCATTCCTGTCAATTGTTCCCTTATGCTCTCCCTGAAACTCTGTACAACCTCTCGTTTAGTCAGTTTATCCAGGTACCATCTCCTTAAATTCCCACGTTTTTGCATTTTCTTCAGTATTAATCTACAGTTCATAACCAATAAATTGTGGTCAGAGTCCACATCTGCCCCTGGAAATGTCTTACAATTTAAAATCTGGTTCCTAAATCTCTGTCTTACCATTGTATATCTGAAACCTGTCAGTATCTCCACGCTTCTTCCATGTATACAACCTTCTTTCATGATTCTTGAACCAAGTATTAGCTATGATTAAGTTGTGCTCTGTGCAAAATTCTACCAGACTGCTTCCTCTTTCATTTCATATCCACAATCCATAGTCACCTATTACGTTTCCTTCTATCCCATTTCCTACTACCGAATTCCAGTCACTCATGACTATTAAATTTTCGTCTCACTTCAATATCTGACTAATTTCTTTTATTTAATCATACATTTTTTTCAGTTTCTTCGTCATCGGCAGAGCTAGTTTGCATATAAACTTGTACTACTGTAGTAGGCGTGGGCTTCGTGTCTATCTTGGCCACAATAATGCGTTCACTATGCTGTTTGTAGTAGCTTACCTGCACTCCTATTTTTTTATTCACTAATAAAGCGGCTCCTGCTTTACCCCTGTTTCATTTTGTATTTATAAACCTGTATTCGCCTGACCAAAAGTCTTGTTCCTTCTGCCACCGAACTTCACTAATTCCTACTATATCTATCTTTAATCTATCCATTTCCCTTTTTAAATGTTCTAACCTACCTGCTCGATTAAGGGATCTGACCTTCCACGCTCCGATCAGAAGAACGCCAGTTTTTTTTTTTTTTTTTTTTTTTTTTTTTTTTTTTTTTTTTTTCCTCCTGATAATGACGTCCTCCTGAGTAGTCCCCGCCCGGAGATCCGAATGGGGGACTATTTTACCTCCGGAATATTGTACCCAAGAGGACGCCACCATCATTTAAGCTACAGTATGTGAGTAAATACGTTGTTCAGGAGTAGCGGGGCTTGTAGCATCACGTGATGGTACTTTACATGATGGCGCTTAGCTTCATCTTACCTAAAGTACCGCTATGTGACACATGAAGGCCTGCTACTTCTGTAGAAGATACTATTACAGATATCGAAACAGATCAAGGGCAAATAAACCTTGGTTTGTAACTTATTTTTCAACCTCTTCAGATTTACACAGCTGCTGTTTCACAGCCGTTTTTAAGGCCTTGATTTACTGACTAGCCTGGATTTCGCATCCTGTAGCGTGTGTTTCACATACTTCAGTCCAAAATTTAAGTTTAATGCAAATCATTTGCCCTGGTCTGAGATTTAGGTACTTCGATAAGAAAATAAGTTTTATACGTTTATGAGATACCAACCGGACACTTACAAACAAGAGTTTAAATAAATACGAACACGTTCGAAAACTTGTTAGAGAAATCTGCTAAAATTAAAGGCCAAGCAATCAGACTTTTGTGGTATAAACACGCCCAATCGAAGCTCGCATTCGTGACTCTCGTTTTATGCAGGAATGAGTCAGTCCTAAGATGGTAAACAATAGTTGTTTTCTTAGCCTCCACACAATACGATACAAATGCAGATACGATTGTTGTACACTGCATGACAAGAACAGCGAAGCATCCGTAAGAGGAGGAGGAAACGGAATAGAATTTCACAGGTCGAGAGATCATGTGATGTCATTTCAATGACAATCGTGTGAGATTTACAAAGAACTTGGCAGTCGGAGTCACTTTGCAGATATGAAGTTACAACCCCTCTGGCCTGCATGCGTGCACTGATTCGGATGGAATGGGTGTAGCTGTCGTTCCATCACTATCAGGTGCGACCTGGAATACACCCCAGAGCAAGACGCCAGCAGTAACACCGACGTCCATCATCTGAGGTGGGCAGTGTTACTGGAGGTTGATGCAAAATGGCCTAGACAACATTTCTAGTTGATGTGACGATCGGCAGCTGGCTCTCGATGTAGAAATATGTAAGTTAATGTGGATGAGTAGGGAAAACAAACCTGTAATATTGGGATACAGCATTAGCTGTGTCCTGCTTGACACAGACAAGTCCTTTAAACATCTGGGCGTAACGTTGCGAAGCTATATGAAGTGGAACGAGCAAGTCAGGATTTTGCTAGGAAATGCGCATGGTTGACTTCTACATCACCTTGGTGAAGGTATGTTCTCTAAACTTCAGCAAAAGCCCGTACCGAGCTACTGAGCGTCTCCCTTGCAGAGTCTTCCACTGGAGTTTATCTGTCATCTCCGTAAAGCTTTCGCGATTACTAAATGATCCTGTAACGAAGCACGCTGCTCTCCGTTGGATCTTCTCTATCTCTTCTATCAACTCTGTCTCGTACGACTCACACCGGTGAGCAGTATCCAAGCAGTGTACTGTGTACTGTATCCTACTTCCTTAGTTTTCGGACTTCATTTCCTTAGAATTCTTCCTATGAATCTCAGTCTGACATCTGCTTTACCGATGATTAATGTTATATGCTCATTCCATTTTAAATCACTCCTAATGCCTACTCCCAGATAATTTATGGAATTAACTGCTTCCAGTTGCTGAGCTGCTATATTGTAGCTAAATGATAAATGATCCTTCTTTCTGTGTATTCGCAGCACATTACACTTCTCTGCATTGATATTCAATTGCCATTCCCTGCACCATGCGTCAATTCGTTGCAGATCCTCCTGTATTTCAGTACAATTTTCCATTGTTAGAACCTCTTGATATACTACAGCATCATCCGCAAAAAGCCTCAGTGAACTTCAGATGTTATCTACAAGGTCATTTATATGTATTGTGAATAGCAACGATCCTACGACACTCCCCTGCCGTACACCTGAAATCACTCTTACTTTGGAAGACTTCTCTCCAGTGAGAATGACATGTTGCGTTCTGTTATGTAGCAACTCTTCAATCCAATCACACAATTGGTTTGATAGTCCATATGCTCTTACTTTGTTCATCAAACGACTGTGGGGAACTGTATCAAACGCCTTGCGGAAGTCAAAGAAACACGGTACATGCCTGGGAACCTGTGTCTATGGCCCTCTGAGTCTCGTGGACGAATAGCGCGAGCTGGGTTTCACACGATCGTCTTTTTCGAAACCCATGCTGATTCCTACAGAGTAGATTTATAGTCGGTTTATTGGAAGAATTTTAGACCGCAAGTAGGACGTCAATACGACCTACTCTTCAGTACTACTGCAATGTTTCGGATGCGCACCAGGTTTGCTTTGACAGAAGACATCGAATCAGGTCAGAGGCGAGCTGCTAGATTTGTTATCGGTAAGTTCGATCAACATGCAAGGATTAGGGATATGCTTTGGGAGCTCAAGTGGGAATCGGTGAAGGTAAGAAGCAGTTTAGAGAATCGGCATTAGAAGCTCTCTGCAGAACGATCCTACAGCCGCCAATAAACATTTAGCGTCGAACGACGAAGAGAAGATAAGAGAAATTAGAGCTCATGAGGAGGCATAAAGACATGCGTTTTTCCCTCGTTCTATCTGCGAGTGGAACAGGAAAGGAAACAACTAGCTATGGTACAGGGTACTCTCCGCCTCTCACCGTTCGTAGCTTGCGGCGAATGTATGTAGATGTAAATGTAGGTGTAGTCCCCGACCAAATATGTTGAGTGATATATTAGCCTGCTGCATAAGTTCGTAGCGTTTCTTCCATAAATTAAATAAACACAACAGGTACACGTAACAGAGACTTCAGTCATCAATAATATATTCTTCTTCACTATTTGCAAAAGTCTGACAACGCTAGGGTATTTTTTCGATACCGCGACTGTAGAAATCACGTCGAGACATGTTCGGAACGTATTTTCATCCGAAAAGAGAATTGCTTGAAAGTTGTTCGACAGGGAGTGGAAACACTGAAAATCGAGGGTGAAAGGTGAATATAGTAGGCGCGGAACGACTTCTCAACTCCTGTATTACAATCTTTGTCAGCCTAGCAGAATGCGGTTGGGCGTTATCGTCATGTACACTACTGGCCATTAAAATTGCTACACCACGAAGATGACATGCTACAGAGTCGAAATGTAACCTACAGGAAGAAGATGCTGTGATATGCAAATGATTAGCTTTTCAGAGCTTTCACACAAGGTTGGCGCCGGTGGCGACACCTACAACGTTCTCACATGAGAATAGTTTCCAACCGATTTCTCATACACAAACAGCAGTTGACTGGCGTTGCCTGGTGAAACGTTGTTGTGATGCCTCGTGTAAGGAGGAGAAATGCGTACCATCACGTTTCCGACTTTGATAAAGGTCGGATTGTAGTGTATCGCGATTGCGGTTTATCGTATCGCGACATTGCTGCTCGCGTTGGTCGAGATCCAATGACTGTTACCAGAATATGTAATCGGTGGGTTCAGGAGGATAATACGGAACGCCGTGCTGGATCCCAACGGCGTCGTATAACTAGCAGTCGAGATGACAGGTATCTTGTCCGCATGGCTGTAACGGATCGTGCAGTCACGTCTCCATCCCTGAGTTAACAGATGGGGAAGTTTGCAAGACAACAACCATCTACACGAACAGTTCGATGAAGTTTGCAGCAGCATGGACTATCAGCTCGGAGACCATGGCTGCAGCTACCCTTGACGCTGCATCACAGACAAGAGCGCCTGCGATGGTGTACTCATCGACGAACCTGGGTGCACGAATGGCAAAACGTCATTTTTTCGGATGAATCCAGGTTCTGTTTACAGCATCATGATGGTCTCTTCCGTGTTTGGCGACATCGCGGTGAACGCACATTGGAAGCGTGTATTCGTCTTCGCCATACTGGCGTATCACCCGGCATGATGGTATGGGGTGCCATTGGTTGCACGTCTCTGTCACCTCTTGTTCGCACTGACGGCACTTTGAACAGTGGACGTTACATTTCAGATGTGTTACGGCCCGTGGCTCTACCCTTCACTTGATCCCTGCAAATCAATAAATTTCAGCAGGACAAGGCACGACCGCATGTTGCAAGACCTGTATGAGCTTTTCTGGATACAGAAAATGTTCTACTGCTGCTCTGACAAGCACATTCTCCAAACCTCTCACCAATTGAAAACGTCTAGTCGATGGTGGGCTAGCAACTGGCTCGTCACAATACGCGAGTCACTACTCTTGATGAACTGTGGTTTCGTGTTGAAGCTGCATGGGCAGCTGTACCTGTACACGCCATCGAAGCTCTGTATGACTCAGTGCCCAGGCGTATCAAGGCCGTTATTACGGCCAGAGGTGGTTGTTTTGGGTACTGATTTTTGAGGATCTATGCAACCAAATTGCGTGAGAATGTAATCACATGTCAGTTCTAGTATAATACATTTGTCCAATGAAACCCGTTTATCATTTGCATTTCTTCTTGGTGTAGCAATTTTAATGGCCAGTAGTGTATATTCTTATTCCTTCTCTCCCACACTCCTTGCTTCCCCCGCCCACCTATCAACACCAGTTCCGTGTCTCCTTCCAGTCATACGTTACCGAATGTAAGTTTGTTTACAGACCGTAGGAAGGCAGTGAGAGCAACAAGGCCGCAGAAGCGTGCTGATGTCCTGGCGAAGGGCCGAGAGCTCGATGACAGCCACTCGGTAGATTACACGGTAAGTGGATTGCGAAGACAGCTCGAAGGTTGCCGCAGACCAAGGTCAATAGGTCTCTAAGCGTGGGGAGACGGTGTTGGCAGCTGACTCACGAGCTACGCGTTAAGTCTGAGCTGGGAAGAAGAACCTCAGTGTTTTGTGATACTTCAACTACTGTTCACGGCGGATAGCGTTTTTAGCTCTCTGAGATTGTCCACAGACGACACAGTGGTGTCACGTCGATTGATGGCGACGGGCATTTTCACGTGGGTACGAAACAAACAAGTGCAAATAAACAAGGCCCCATGCAAAGACTGGTACCTGGCACGAAAGATAAATAAGTGTAGCGTGTGGGACATAAAAAGACGATTGGGGCCGATGTCGTTAATCTTCAGGATCAGCGATCAGTTACTGGGAGCAGAGGTGTCCATCGAGGAGCATCTGGCCGGAGATCTTTGCTGAACGACCACATCGATCTACCCATAGGGAAGGTATATTCCAAGACTCCAGTTTATCGGAAGAATCCTAAGAACGTGAAATTTATCCGCCAAAGTATTCGCCTGCAAAACCCTCGTTTGAATCAGAAATTATTGTAAGTTGACTTGGTATAATAGGAAAAATAGGAAAGACCTACACGATATTTTCTGGATATGCTCAGCTGCAACATTTCTAGCTCGGAGCCGTAAAATTTATTCCCACACTTCACGTCTCAGTTGAGCGGAGATCCCGTATCTGACACACTACGCCATAAAGTGGAGTTGGGTATGAACAACAGATCGTACTAAGAGTACACTACCTCTGAGAAACGGCGTCAACTGAATGTTTTATTCTCATTGGCTGTTGTGGTAAAAGATGGCAAGTACCCTTAGGCCTGCGTACCAAAACTCTTTTCTTTATCATAACTGAAATATAATTCAGAATCCACTTATAACCCAAGAGCAAAAGTCTTAATAATAAGCTGCTACATTACGCCAAGACTTCGTTTTAGTATCAGTTTTGAAGAATTAATGGGTAACTAGATAGACCCGAATGGCTTCCTTTCGTGTGTCGTCGGGTACGTTTGTCGTTCAAATGTTTTTTATTCCAGTCTTTGATCACAATATGAATTCTTTAGACGATGACCGGTTTCATTCCGTAATGACTATCCTCAGATCTTGTTTACACCATGTCCTAAAGTGATAATGCCATAACGGCATCGTCAAAACATAGAAATATAATCAGCACAGCATAAATATAAGCAGCATCAGCATAGATCTAAAATAAGGTGTAGAGTAGGCCGCATCGTGCACACAGTCATTCTCCTGCAGTTTTCGCTATAGATGCAGTGCATTACCGCAGAACCTATTGAACAAATGAAGGTCTTCCAAGCGCCGTCTCTAACGCTGATTTTACGTGTGGTTTCTTAGTATTGTGCTTAAATAGTTAGCGATGTGTTGTGCTCAAGACATTCACCATTAATCCAGTAATCAGATAATCCCGGGCTCTTTCTTTTTGTTGAAACTATAATCTTACGTTTGTCCACTTTCATTATACGCAGTGGAAATTTTGATCACGGCATTCTGCAATCACTTCCTATCATCCAGCAACGATACTTACCTACATGCAGTATCACACTCAACTAAGAAGCTTATAACGCCGATTATCTTATCTGATAAATCGGTAAAACTGGTAGAAATGCTGGAACTGAGGCAATACTGACCTTACGACTTATCTTAGAAGAAAGATTAAGAAAAGGCAAACCTACGTTTCTAGCATTTGTAGACTTGGAGAAACCTTTTGACAATGTTGGCTGGAATACTCTCTTCCAAATTCTGAAGGTGGCAGGGGTAAAATACAGGGATCGAAAGGCTATTTACAATTTGTACAGAAACCAGATGGCAGTCATAAGAGTTGAGGGCCATGAAAGGGAAGCAGTGGTCGAGAAGGGAGTGAGACAGGGTTGTAGCCTCTCCCCGATGTTATTCAATCTGTATATTGAGCAAGGAGTAAAGGAAACAAAAGAAAAATTCGGAGTAGGTATTAAAATTCATGGAGAAGAAGTAAAAACTTTGAGGTTCGCCGATGACATTGTAATTCTGTCAGAGACAGCAAAGGACCTGGAAGAGCAGTTGAACGGAATGGACAGTGTCTTGAAAGGAGGATAGAAGATGAACATCAACAAAAGCAAAACGAGGATAATGGAATGTAGTCAAATTAAATCGGGTGATGCTGAGGCAATTAGATTAGGAAATGAGAGACTTAAAGTAGTAAAGGAGTTTTGCTATTTAGGAAGTAAAATAACTGATGATCGTCGAAGTAGAGAGGATATAAAATGTAGACTGGCAATGGCAAGGAAAGCGTTTCTGAAGAAGAGAAATTTGTTAACATCAAATATAGACTTATGTATCAGGAAGTCGTTTCTGAAAGTATTTGTATGGAGTGTAGCCATGTATGGAAGTGAAACATGGACGATAACTAGTTTGGACAAGAAGAGAATACAAGCTTTCGAAATGTAGTTCTACAGGAGAATGCTGAAGATAAGGTGGATAGATCACGTAACTAATGAGGAGGTATTGAATAGGATTGGGGAGAAGTGGCACAACTTGACTAGAAGAAGGGATCGGTTGGTAGGACATCATGTCCTGAGGCATCAAGATAACACAAATTTAGCTTTGGACGGCAGCGTGGAGGGTAAAAATCGTAGAGGGAGACCAAGAGATGAATAGACTAAGCAGATTCAGAAGGATGTAGGTTTCAGTAGGTACTGGGAGATGAAGAAGCTTGCACAGGACAGAGTAGCATGGAGAGCTGCATCAAACCAGTCTCAGGACTGAAGACAACAACAACAACAACACAAATTGGTTAGGTATATTGGAAACATTAACGGTCCTACTAAGCTTCCAAAAGACTCACACAACGTTACTTTCGTTCCTGTGGAACATTCGCCGTCCAGAACATCGTACAAGCATTCCTCTGACCAACCACAATCATGTCTACGGAGATGCTACATGTGATCGTATCTTGGTTAATAGTCGATGATATGGCAGTGTCTAATCCATGAAGACAGAATCTACTTGTCCAACTGCCACTACTGTTTTGCAAGATGTCATGTATGAACATCCTGTATCAGATTGTTATTAAACTATTCCAAGTGGTGAAGTGAAGACTGTATACATCGTAGGATGCTGAAACATCTTAGGTATGTTTATTAATCGGTGCGCTCACTGAGTATGCTGGAAAATAATAGTTCCACTTTCTGCCACCAGGTGATAATATGGCGCTATAAGCAGTCAGAATGTGAAGTGTTTCCTGTTTTGACGTCCGTATGCTTGTTTTCGCTTGGGGATACGTATTCATTTCTTTTGTAAAGTGACCATTCGTGTAAACTGTTTAGACGATTGATGTTTTCCGTATGAAACGCAATGGCTATTGAGAAGAAAGACCGTGCACCCTGGTACAATTGATCTTTCAAAATTCCAGTAACAGCAGCGCCGCATTGCGGGAATATCAACAACAGAAACAGTTGTGAGGAGTTTCCATGACAATAAAGGGCCTAAATAATATCCTCAGGAAATTTAAAGAACACTAGTGAATTAGATGGTATAGCAGGGCAAGAGACGCGGCAGGAGTGCTGGCCGCTGTGGCCGAGCGGTTCTAGGCGTTTCAGTCCAGAACGGCGTTGCTGCTACGGTCGCTGGTTCGAATCCTGCCTCGGGCATGGATGTGTTTGATGTCCTTAGGTTAGTTAGGTTTAAGTAGTTCTGAGTCTAGGGGACTGAAGACCTCAGATGTTAAGTCCCAAAGTGCTTAGAGCCATTTTTGAGCGGCAGCAATATCCCGCAGTGCAGTACACGCCTCAAATTCTGCAGCCAGTGCTCGAGCTGTGCCACGGGAATTGTCCGTCTAGTGAATTGTTAAAGACATTTTGAGATGTATTTTACACTGGTATCGCTACAAGAGTCACCAAGTGCTCCAAATGAAGCTTCAACATAAGCTCAACGACGTGACGTTGCCCTTCGCCGTTTGGCATACATGGAAACAGGCGGCCGAGACACATTTTACTCTACACGGTGACGTGAATGCATAGAGCTGTCGCATATGAGGTTCTACGCCCACATATGTTGTGCAGGAACATCCACTAGACACAGCTTATGTGACTGTGCACTGTGGTTTCATTCTCAGTCAACTTTCCTTCGAGGAGATGACACCTTACGGTCCTGTTAATTGCACAGTGACGTCGGCACGTTATAAGATCTCCTTGTGCAACAAGTGACTCCAACTTTGCAAGAATGCAACTGTTTTCCTGAAAGATGGGGTGACACCACATGTCGCTTGCCAGCTGAAAGATTCGCTTCAATAAATCTTCACTAACGACCACATGAGCTCTAGCGAACTTCAAGATTTGTAGTGTGCCAGATCCGCTGACCTAAATCCATCTCACTTCTCGTTTCAGGGATATCTTATAAGATCATGTCTCTCAGGGATGCATCCGGACTCTTCCTAATCTGAAGGATGGCATACAACAACATATGACTCACACCAGATACGAGGTGGGGCAATAAAGTAATGAGACTGATTTTATTTGCAAGATATGGCAACCCTGCAGGCTTGTGTAGGCACAGTATCTTTGACCTTGGTCTATAAGCTGTTTCTAGTCCAAGCGGCACATCGATGCAACTGCTCAGTCGCCAGTTGAGAAAGTTAACCCGTGTTTGTGTCTCTCGTCACGGAAATGAAACCGCATAATGTTGCGCAACGGTATGCCATTTCTTTTTGCGTTAAAATGGGTGAAAACGCGACGACAACTTACAGTAAGCTTCAGAAGGCTTTTGGAGAGGAGGTTATGTCAAAAGCTCAAGTTTTTCGTAGGCATGATATGTTTAGTGAAGTCAGAACGAATATTGAAGATGAAGATCACAGTGGACGACCATCAACCTCACGGACGGATGTCATCTTGGCCATGGTGAGTGAACTCGTACGATCTGATCGAAGATTATGTATGAAAATGATTGCAGAAGAACTGAACATCAATCCAGAAACGGTTTGTCAAGTAATAACTGAATATCTTGGCATGAGAAAGATTTGTGCAAAAAATGTCCCGAAAAATCTCACACCACAACAGCGAGAAACACGAAAAAATGTCGCAGCTGATCTGTTGGAGCAAATGGAAATCAATCCAGAATTGTTGAGGCGTGTTATCACTGGTGATGAAAGTCGATTTTTTCAGTACGATCCAGAGACAAAATGCCAAAGTTCGCAATGGTGCTCAAAGGGATCACCCAGACCAAAAACATCTTGCATGTCAAAGTCAAAAGTGAAATGCAAGCGAGTGTGCTTCTTTGATTCCAAGGGAATTGTTCATAAAGAGTGGGTGCCTCCTGAACAAACAGTTAACCAATATTAATACAAAGAAATTTTAGAAGGACTTCGTAAAAGAGTTCTTCGTGTCGGTGCCAACATTGCTGATTATTGGATTCTGCATCACGATAATGCGCCATCCCATAATGCTGTCAGTACAGAAATATTTTAACATCAAAACAAATTTCAATACTACCACAGCCACCTTATTCACCAGGTATCGCTATGTACGACTTTTTTCTATTTCCAAGAGTCAAAACGACGGTCAAGGGACTCACACACAACAACAGAAGATGTCCAAAAAGCTGTGACGGGCGTTTTGGAGAATATTACAACAGAAGATGTCCAAAAAGCTGTGACGAGCATTTTGGAGAATATTACAGAAGATGAGTTCCAGAAATATTACCATCAATGGCAGAAGCGCTGGAAATAGTGTGTGCAATCAGAAGGGAACTGCTTTGAAGGAGACAACACTAAACTTCACTAAAATGGTAAGCAACATTTTCTTTCACATCAGTCGCAGTACTTTATTCTCGCATCTCGAGTACTGGGAACAACTGTCAACCTAGCCATGTTATGGATGCAATATGTTGCATCTTGAAGACCATACTGAACATATGTTGTAACTTGTAAACCATTATCATGCGTTTGATTGTTCCTAACTGCTTACATCGCCATACTTTCATGTGATGGCAGAAAGTGGAACTATTATTATTTTCAGCATAATCGCGAACGCAACGATTAATGAACATACCTACGATGTTTCAGATCCCTTTGATGTATGCAGCCTGCACTACAGCACTCGGAACATCGTCATTTCAATTATAACTAACCGGTACAAGGAAATATTAGGCGACATACTAAGGGTTACAGACTAAGTTAGAAATTGATTGAGGGGGAAATAAGCGTAAAGTCGATTTCTCGGAAATTTGTAGTAATACGAATGTGCGCGAGCGACTGCAATGCTTCTTAACTGCAGCCTTCGCTCGTAAAGCACTAGTTTAGATGGGAGCCTTCAGATGTGTAGCGCCATCGGTTCTGTGGCGCTCAGTCGCACATTACCACAACCACCACCAGAGGCGCAGAAGCGCTTCTCAATGGCATCGTCTGAAAGGGCCCTAAGGAGTAAACAGGCACTGCTATCGACAACTGCAGTAGGCCAAGGGGTCGTTGCACGATAACACGGCCAGATACATCCTCCCCTGCTCTGCCCCCTCACTCTTTCCCCATCCCTCCCAGCACTCTGTTGAAGCGCCAGCTGTTGTACGCAACAGATAGCCCTCCAGTGGGAGAACAGGCTACTTTTCACTGGCTAAACACCTCTGCGTCATGCCCCACGATGTAACAGAACGGGCGCTTCACTACTGAATAAAACAAAGAATACGATATTCCTCACAAAAACATCGTATCGTTTTACCTTATCTTAATTTGAATAAAATACTTTTTTGCATTAAACCGCTTCATTTTGATGCTAAAACCGCTATGTAATCCGACGATGGACTGTCTCTACGGTCGTCCTCAGTACGACAAAGCCCGCCCGGAAGAGGACGCCTGCTAAAACGGTCGAAACGTCGGTTTAAATAGTTGTTTTTGTAAACATTATTCTATCCGTTTGTGGCATGGTTTTACAAAGTAAAGAGTTTCAAATTATTTCAGAATAAAAACAGTCTTCGTAGCGAAAGTAACTAATATCAGTGAGGCGTTTCACCCTTTTAGGCATCATCAGATTGCCTATAAAAACAAGAAACCAATTAGAAACAAAGGAAGGGACATGGTCCTATCTTTAGGGCTGAGTAGTTAAAACGAAATAAAAGTAATAAAAACTTCAGTAGAAATAGCTGGATATGTAAGCCATCTGTCATAAAGCCATAAAGAATGGAAAATCGACACAACGGTAACTTGATATGCAGTGTGTCCGTCATAAAAAAACATGTAAAATGTAACGTGGACGGCCAGCCTGGCTGGCCGAGCGGTTCTAGGCGCTAAAGTCTGGAGCGGAGAGACCGCTGCGGTCGCTAGTTCGAATCCTGCTTAGGGCGTCCGCAGCTCGTGGTCCTGCGGTAGCGTTCTCGCTTCCCACGTCCGGGTTCCCGGGTTCGATTCCCGGCGGGATCGGGGTTTTTCTCTGCCTCGTGATGACTGGGTGTTGTGTGCTGTCCTTAGGCTAGTTAGGTTTAAGTAGTTCTAAGTTCTAGGGCCTCCCCCCATGAACCATGGACCTTGCCGTTGGTGGGGAGGCTTGCGTGCCTCAGCGATACAGATGGCCGTACCGTAGGTGCAACCACAACGGAGGGTTATCTGTTGAGAGGCCAGACAAACGTGTGGTTCCTGAAGAGGGGCAGCAGCCTTTTCAGTAGTTGCAGGGGCAACAGCCTGGATGATTGACTGATCTGGCCTTGCAACATTGACCAAAACGGCCTTGCTGTGCTGGTACTGCGAACGGCTGAAAGCAAGGGGAAACTACAGCCGTAATTTTTCCCGAGGACATGCAGCTTTACTGTATGATTAAATGATGATGGCATCCTCTTGGGTAAAATATTCCGGAGGTAAAATAGTCCCCCATTCGGATCTCCGGGCGGGGACTACTCAGGAGGATGTCGTTATCAGGAGAAAGAAAACTGGCGTTCTACGGATCGGAGCGTGGAATGTCAGATCCCTTAATCGGGCAGGTAGGTTAGAAAATTTAAAAAGGGAAATGGATAGGTTAAAGTTAGATATAGTGGGAATTAGTGAAGTTCGGTGGCAGGAGGAACAAGACTTCTGGTCAGGTGACTACAGGGTTATAAACACAAAATCAAATAGGGGTAATGCAGGAGTAGGTTTAATAATGAATAGGAAAATAGGAATGCGGGTAAGCTACTACAAACAGCATAGTGAACGCATTATTGTGGCCAAGATAGATACGAAGCCCACACCTACTACAGTAGTACAAGTTTATATGCCAACTAGCTCTGCAGAGGATGAAGAAATTGAAGAAATGTACGATGAAATAAAAGAAATCATTCAGATAGTGAAGGGAGACGAAAATTTAATACTAATGGGTGACTGGAATTCGAGTGTAGGAAAAGGGAGAAAAGGAAACATAGTAGGTGAATATGGATTGGGGCTAAGAAATGAAAGAGGAAGCCGCCTAGTAGAATTTTGCACAGAGCACAACTTAATCATAGCTAACACTTGGTTTAAGAATCATGAAAGAAGGTTATATACGTGGAAGAACCCTGGAGATACTAAAAGGTATCAGATAGATTATATAATGGTAAGACAGAGATTTAGGAACCAGGTTTTAAGTTGTAAGACATTTCCAGGGGCAGATGTGGACTCTGACCACAATCTATTGGTTATGACCTGTAGATTAAAACTGAAGAAACTGCAAAAATGTGGGAAATTAAGGAGATGGGACCTGGATAAACTGAAAGAACCAGAGGTTGTACAGAGTTTCAGAGAGAGCATAAGGGAACAATTGACAGGAATAGGGGAAAGAAATACAGTAGAAGAAGAATGGGTAGCTCTGAGGGATGTAGTAGTGAAGGCAGCAGAGGATAAAGTAGGTACAAAGACGAGGGCTGCTAGAAATCCTTGGGTAACAGAAGAAATATTGAATTTAATTGATGAAAGGAGAAAATATAAAAATGCAGTAAATGAAGCAGGCAAAAAGGAATACAAACGTCTCAAAAATGAGATCGACAGGAAGTGCAAAATGGCTAAACAGGGATGGCTAGAGGACAAATGTAAGGATGTAGAAGCTTATCTCACTAGGGGTAAGATAGATACTGCCTACAGGAAAATTAAAGAGACCTTTGGAGAGAAGAGAACCACGTGTATGAATATCAAGAGCTCAGATGGCAGCCCAGTTCTAAGCAAAGAAGGGAAGGCAGAAAGGTGGAAGGAGTATATAGAAGGTTTATACAAGGGCGATGTACTTGAGGACAATATTATGGAAATGGAAGAGGATGTAGATGAAGACGAAATGGGAGATACGATACTGCGTGAAGAGTTTGACAGAGCACTGAAAGACCTGAGTCGAAACAAGGCCCCCGGAGTAGACAACATTCCATTAGAACTACTTACGGCCTTGGGAGAGCCAGTCATGACAAAACTCTACCAGCTGGTGAGCAAGATGTATGAGACAGGCGAAATACCCTCAGACTTCAAGAAGAATATAATAATTCCAATCCCAAAGAAAGCAGGTGCTGACAGATGTGAAAATTACCGAACTATCAGTTTAATAAGCCACGGCTGCAAAATACTAACGCGAATTCTTTACAGACGAATGGAAAAACTGGTAGATGCGGACCTCGGGGAGGATCAGTTTGGATTCCGTCGAAATGTTGGAACACGTGAGGCAATACTGACCTTACGACTTATCTTAGAAGAAAGATTAAGAAAAGGCAAACCTACGTTTCTAGCATTTGTAGACTTAGAGAAAGCTTTTGACAATGTTGACTGGAATACTCTTTTTCAAATTATAAAGGTGGCAGGGGTAAAATACAGGGAGCGAAAGGCTATTTACAATTTGTACAGAAACCAGATGGCAGTAATAAGAGTCGAGGGGCATGAAAGGGAAGCAGTGGTTGAGAAGGGAGTGAGACAGGGTTGTAGCCTCTCCCCGATGTTATTCAATCTGTATATTGAGCAAGCAGTAAAGGAAACAAAAGAAAAATTTGGAGTAGGTATTAAAATTCATGGAGACGAAGTAAAAACTTTGAGGTTCGCCGATGACATTGTAATTCTGTCAGAGACGGCAAAGGACTTGGAAGAGCAGTTGAACGGAATGGACAGTGTCTTGAAAGGAGGATATAAGATGAACATTAACAAAAGCAAAACGAGGATAATGGAATGTATTCAAATTAAATCGGGTGATGCTGAGGGAATTAGATTAGGAAATGAGACACTTAAAGTAGTAAAGGAGTTTTGCTATTTAGGAAGTAAAATGACTGATGATGGTCGAAGTAGAGAGGATATAAAATGTAGACTGGCAATGGCAAGGAAAGCGTTTCTGAAGAAGAGAAATTTGTTAACATCGAATATAGATTTATGTATCAGGAAGTCGTTTCTGAAAGTATTTGTTTGGAGTGTAGCCATGTATGGAAGTGAAACATGGACGATAACTAGTTTGGACAAGAAGAGAATAGAACCTTTCGAAATGTGGTGCTACAGAAGAATACTGAAGATAAGGTGGATAGATCACGTAACTAATGAGGAGGTATTGAATAGGATTGGGGAGAAGAGAAGTTTGTGGCACAACTTGACTAGAAGAAGGGATCGGTTGGTAGGACATGTTTTGAGGCACCAAGGGATCACAAATTTAGCATTGGAGGGCAGCGTGGAGGGTAAAAATCGTAGAGGGAGACCGAGAGATGAGTACACTAAGCAGATTCAGAAGGATGTAGGTTGCAGTAGGTACTGGGAGATGAAGCAGCTTGCACAGGATAGAGTAGCATGGAGAGCTGCATCAAACCAGTCTCAGGACTGAAGACAACAACAACAACAAGTTCTAGGGAACTGATGACCGTAGATGTTAAGTCCCATAGTGCTCAGAGCCATTTGAACCTGCCTCGGGCATGGATTTGTGTGATGTCCTTAGGCTAGTTAGGTTTAAGTAGTTCTAAGTTCTAGGGAACTGATGACCGTAGATGTTAAGTCCCATAGTGCTCAGAGCCATTTGAACCTGCCTCGGGCATGGATTTGTGTGATGTCCTTAGGCTAGTTAGGTTTAAGTAGTTCTAAGTTCTATGGGACTGATGACCTCAGAAGTTACGTCCCATAGTGCTCAGAGCCATATGGACGTAATTAAAACGTAAGAAAACCGCCAGTATATCTTCAACAAGGTACAGGAAGGTGCCTCAAAATTTCAAGGGTTATTGCGTGTTTCCGCGGGCACGCCAGCTGACTCCACCATAGCAGTACAAAATATGGCCATGCTTACTTAATACACGTAGTATGAGTCAAACGCAGCACAACGTCCGTTTGGCGTGCACACAAATACGAGGGGCAGCCAAAGAGTAAAGGGACTTCTACGATTTGTCGCCATAGGGCTTCGTAAAACGGCTACCATCCATGGCCGAAGTACTGTCGTCTGCAACACTCTACACAATTTTATTCCAGCGTTAGTCGGTGTATTGTAGCAGACTGTGAAACACGGCAGCTCCTTTGTCGATATGCACCAACAAGGAAAATCAGAGCAATGATACGTTATTTGCGGAAGGTATTAAACCTGAGGAAATTATTCGTCGACTGAAGCGCAGTATGGTGACAGCAATATCTGCGAAAGGACAGAGCGCTTAAAACAGGGAAAAACTTCTGTATATGATCAGGAAAGATCGGGCAGGCCATCGATGTCAACAACTGAGTGTAATTTGGAGGTCGTTGAGCGTATGGTGCTAGAAAACAGGCAAATCGTAGCGGACAAAATCGCCAATATTTGACGCATCAGTCACGGTTCAGCGTTTTCCATCTTACAAGACAGCTAAATTTTCGGTAAGGGAGTACCGAGAGAATTGTCAGCGCAGCTTAAGGTACAAAAGATGAACAACCTTTTTAAACATTTGCCACGTTATCATGGCGAGGGAGATGGATTTTGAGACAAGTCGTTAGTGTCGACGAGAAGTGAGTGCATCATCACGAACCGCAAAGTGAGGCTGCGAGTATGGTTTGAAAACACCCATCATCACGAGAAGTTATGAAATTTAAACGTCAAACACCGGCTGGTAAGATTAGACTAAAACTATTCTGGAACATGGAAAGTGTGGTAGCCGTTCATTTCGCCAAAAGGGGCGACCTGTGAATGTGAGAACTATAGGACAGATCCAAACGTTACGGAATCCTGCATCACGATAAAGCTCGGCCACATTCTGCTAAAGGGACGGCCGAAACAATAAAGGATATGGGTTTCGAATTGTTGGAACATCCGCCATATACTCCAGCACTGGCTCCATGCGATTTCCATATGTTTGGATCATTGAAGGAAGAGCGTAGAGGAAGAAAATTTGCAACCGATACAGAAGTTATTGTTAGGATGCTAAACAGGTAGGCGGTTAGGTAGAAAAATAATGTATATTTCAGTTTTCTATCATTAGAATAAATATTCCTTTCCTCAAAAGTCCCTCTGCTTTCTAACTTCCCCTAATATTACTGTGAAAGAGATGCAAGCACCGTTTATAGTAGTGTTGCAGAGGTTCCCAGGTGGCATCCATGACCTTAGTAAGGGACTAAAAGCACACCTATATACAGCAGAAAAATGGGTAAAAATGATTTTTTATTTTATTAGAACTGTCATACGGAGTAAAACAATTAAATTTTAAAGTTCTTGCACAGCGTATGCATACAGGACCAGCAATCAAACATCAAGGCATCTCCAGTCTCTCTCTCTCTCTCTCTCTCTCTCTCTCTCTCTCTCTCTCTCTCTCTCTCTCACACACACACACACACACACACACACACACACACACATGCACACATCTATATATTTCAGTCATATATTCATTATGTAGCTATTGATATACAACCAACATTTTTAAAAGATAGTTCAATTAAAATGTGGGTTTTAGGACCGCCTAATCAGTACTATACTTAAACGTGATAAGGTGCACTAACAGCATAGAGTGTACCCCACTTCATATATTTGCACTGTCAAACTGACTATACCGTTTTGCGCTGGAAACAAATCCACATCCAGTACAATCACACTATTTAAAATCATTTATAAAAATTAATATTTTATTTAAATTGAATCAGTTCATGATTAAGTTACCTGTAACACTTCTCGCGCACGCTTTACTAGGTATATAATACTTCTGTTTAGGAACGTAGCAGTCTAACTTATTGCGCTACCCACAGATACCCATAAACTTTATCTCCCAGGCATTTACATGCTCTCGTGAGCATTCTAATTAGGGACAGCTACACTTTCACTCTGATGACGGCAGCGACGCGGCGTGGCATAACCTTCACTAGGTACCGGAGATATTGGGAAGCCTTCGGTAATAATAACTGGCCGGCCGCGGTGACCGAGCGGTTCTAAGTGCTACAGTCTGGAGCCGCGCGACCGCTACGGTCGCAGGTTCGAATCCTGAATCGAGCATGGATGTGTGTGATGTCCTTAGGTTAGTTAGGTTTAAGTAGTTCTGGGGGACTGATTACCTCAGATGTTAAGTCCCGTAGTGCTCAGAGCCATTTGAACCATTTTTTGAACAATAACCGCTCAGTCGCAGTCAACAAGTCAGAGGGAATACATGGAACTTGCTGCACACATCTCCCACATAGACGTCCCACATATGTTCAAGATCATGTTATCAGCAGAATGCAATAGACAAACAAACGGATGCTCAGAATGTGCCAGTAGGTTAATTAGAGTGTTATCTAGCTCGATGTGTAGCTTCTTGTTGTTTTCACGATTTGCAAGCTAGAGAGAGTGTCCAGACAAAGCATCGTAGGAAGCAGTCATGACGGGTTTTTGTTCCACGACAACCCACTTAACACACGACACAGTCACACTTGCTGCTTCTATGCTGGTTCTTTGGGTTTGCCTCCGTGCCCATATTGTACTGACAGCCATTGACTTCTTCCTGTTTCCTGAGATGAAGTACCAATTGTGCAGTAAGCATTTCCAAAATGAGGAGGTGGGACATTTCTGAAAAGCCAAATTTCAAGCTCCTACAACCATGGTCACGGCGACTTTGAGACGTGAACTGCCGTGCGTTACCGGAGACCACCGTAAGTAAGTGTAGACTACGGTAGTTTTCTTAGTATCTGTGGTTAGGTATGACCTTAACAGCGTCACATGTACTTTAGGTATGTTGCACAACTATTGGGCATTAACTCATTTCGTCTGCTTTCTTTGCACATGCGATCAGTTTCATATTAGACTCACCCGGAAAACGGAAGCGGTGAACTATCTATAAACCATGTGAGGATATTATAAAAGGCCGTGTAACATCTCTGTTCTATATAGTTATCATAAACGGCTGTGTAACGCACGGAACATTTTTATTCCACACAGTTGTCCCCTTGTCTGTTATTTAATAATAAACAGTATGTACAGCAAAAGCAAAATTTTTCGCTTTTAGTTCCGGTTTTATTCGAAAACTACTGATTCCTAACGTGAAACAGAGTAACGTTGCAGTAAATATTTAAAAAAAAATACAGATCTATCACACAGTGCTAGAAACTGCATTTTCCTCAGGAGAGGTAAACTTTAAAAAACGCGAAACGGTATCAAAGATCGCTACAGCACTTCGTAGAGCATGTCTAATACACATTTCTGTTATTGCTAAACAACTTTTGCCACTATCGAAAATAACAGGAAACTCTTACGTTTAATCATGATGAAGGACGTTCTATTGAGAACAAAACTACAATAATAGTTATACAGATTATTTTTTTATGTTTGTGCATGTAAACTATACTTGCATCAAAAGTAATTCGTTACACAACAGTGCAGAAGTTACGCGAGCATCTAATTGTTATTACCTAGAAAATACATTCTGGACTAGCACTGAAAGATGTGCGACACTAATCACGTGCAAAACGAACAAAAAATAGAGAGAACTCGTCGGATCCCAATTCCTCTCTTACACATTCATTTCCCTACTAATGTTACCAGTAATGCAGGCAACCCTACCATTTATTATGTCATTTACGCACTGTATCAGATTTGCCGAACCGTAGTTTTGGTAGAGAGCAGCACTACTACAGAGTCATCCATTGTTGGCGCTATGACCTCCAGAATATGTGGCATACACGAGACGCCAGGGAGGGTGATCTCAACAAAGACTGTTACATATCCGCGTTACATCACACAAACAGTTCCCAGGTGGACATCCATGTGACAAATGTACGAATACGCCGACATACATTTCTACACAGCATTTAGTTAGGATAATACCTCAGGACCGTTTGTCAGTATTCATCTGCACCTCCCCGTCAAGAAGAACCAACTGGACGCTATAACAGTCATCGTTCACTGGGATGAAGACTATACCACTCTTTGAAGACATATCGTGTCACTGATCGTTGAATTATATTGCCATTCACAATCTTCTTACTAAACTTAATTACAATAGGACCTCTGTCAAAAAAACATAGTACACTGTTGCTAATGTGTTATGACATCTATTTTTGTCGGCATCTATTTTTGTCATGGCTGTTGCCTAACACTATTTGGCGTGTACCAAACTGTAACATGGGTTATCAGTCCAAGCAACCTATTCCTATGTTACCACCGTCAAGTGCCATCTTTATCCCGCCCTTAGTATAGCTTTGTACTCTGTGACCCGCTATTGGCACGCGTCAACACGTGATAAGGTTACAGTGTTGCTTCTGTACCCTATAGTGAACGGATGGTTCTAAATGGTGTAGTTCACAGACTGCTGTTGTTCAGCACTGAACTGGTCAGCGTAATGCTTCAGCGTGAACCAGCTACCGGCCAAACAACTATGACATCGAAGGCTATCCCGTATCAACAAACGGTTCTTACCCACAGCATTTCAATCACTGCAGCGGCTTTGCGCTGTCGAGCTACTCGCAGGGAAAACTTCACGGGGAGGCAGGTGATTAGCCCACTGCCTGGAGAGACTTCGAAGATAAAGTGTCCCATTCGTTGCATTCTGCGGCAATCAGCCTCGCTGAAATTGTACCTGTTGCACCTTCCGCTCTGCTGTCACGCTGATGGGCATAACGAGTTCTAGTAGCTCCTCGACAAACTATTCTATTTGCTATGGCGACAAGATATCCCTTTATCCCAATCCCATACTGCGACTGCTCCTGAGTTTACGTTACTTTGGCTAGCTCCATTTCGGAACTTTTATTCCCATTATAATTGACTAGGTTATTAACAAAAGGTCATACGTTCACAAAACATGATTTTGAGATATTCCAAGAAAATTTTTTATGCTTCAATGGTAGAAGATATGAAGTACTTGGATTTTTACACTCTTGTGTACCTGGAAACCATTAAATCTGCATCTTCTTTTGTTTTCATTTTCATCAAATTATTATTTTTTTATCTTAGGCTCGTGACTTTTCCGAACCAAATTAAAATAATTAATAGTACAACTATAGAATTTTGAGAAAATTTATTAATTAACACAAATTACAAATAGTATTTTAACACAATCATCATTACAGATAAGCATTGTTGCGGCATTTTCTGTAGGTTTCATACATTTTGATCTTTTTCAGCTGCTGTAGGCCAAGTGAACAGATCTGTATAAAAGTTTTTGTGCTCCTCTCGGATGTACTGTTCCAGTTTTTTTTATATCGTTTATCTTAACTTTGTTTAAAGGACATTTCTATCCGTGTGGTAAGGTTGATGGGGGCCTCACACTTGCTAGAGGTTTTAAAAGTCAGAGAGTTCTGAGTCAGTCCATCAATGAATGATCGGGCTACTAATACCCCTGGGTTGTGGCTGTCATACTCAAACATATTGTACTGTGAAACACTGAAGTTGACTTTCATTGAATTGTCTTTTCTCATTGTTTCTAAACTTTGGGAATTTTTGATCTGGCCATCGTTCCTTATAGTTCTTAACAATGTTGTTATCCTCAAGGAGGTTGACAATGAATGAGTTCTTTTTATTGGCAGAGTGAACAATAAGTTCAATATATCCTTTCACAATGTGAACTATATCAGTGTGTCGAAACTTTCTTCTTATACCCCTAAACACCCTTTCAGAAGGTAGGAAAGAGTGCCCCTGGATAGGACATGTCCGAAAGAACAGATACCATCTTAGTATATATATATATATATATATATATATATATATATATATATATATATATATAGTTGGGGCTCACCGGCCACTGAACCATCTTCTTCTTCTGTGCGAATGCACAAACAGTGCCCGAACTCTTACGGGACTCGGCAACGCGCCGCGAGTAATGGCGGGGCACTTCGTATGTAGAGCGGGACAATATGTTGAGAATGTGGGTTTTGCGGGAGGCTTGCCAGAGATAAATCCCTGCAGTCACGGCATCCTCTGTGCCCTCGGTGGCTCAGATGGATAGAGCGTCTGCAATGTAAGCAGGAGATCCCGAGTTCGAATACCGGTCGGGGCACAGATTTTCATCTGTCCCTGTTCATGTATGTCAACGCCTGTAAGCAGCTAAGGGTGTTCATTTCATTGTAATTGAACTACCTCAGTCGCACCACGGGTATCCCCATTGTGTTATCGTCCAGAAATCATTGTGTTACACCGAAGTCGGTAACGCATATCTACCACACAGACGTTATCGTAGTCCCGCTGGAAAGTGCAAAGACGGAAGGAGCTCATCGCAGTTCAAGACCTCAGCTACCACAGTCAACATCATCGTGTAGGGCAGTGACAAAGTTTTTGATGAAATGTGCTTTTTGTAAATGATGTATTTTGTACTACAACGGAATAGCTTGTTGAGCTGTCTATCACGTGATGCGTTCATAGTCAGTGACAGCTGCAAATTATCATGTAGTCCTGTGGCAAAGAACCGTGTCAAATCCAATTAAATCTTTCATTCATTTATATAAAATAGTGAACTAATTCTTTATGTGGTCTAGTTTAGTGAGCCTTCTTCCAGAGGAATCGAAGAACCCACAGTTAGGTCCGCCCACAGTTATAGCCGGACAAAAGTAGAGTCGTAATAAAGCTACATAGTAATAATCTTTTGTTTAATTTTTGGTACTGAGTCTTGCTGCACATTACAATCCCCACACCACAGTCCTGTAGCATACCATTACGGTATTGGTGTCCCCCACTGAAAAAGTGGAGCAACTTGCGGTAATGCGTTTTCTGCAATTGAAGAAAATCACTTTCGGGTAGTGTTTAGGAGGTGTAGACATGTTCATTGTGGTGAAACAAATCTCCACGACGAAGAAACAACTGGCAGACCATCTCTCCGTCAAAATCTGCGAGATGCAACGGATGTGGAGCGCCAGGGAGTAGACCACAATCGAAGCGATTTGGGAAAACGTGAAAAGCAGTCAAGAAGTATGTTCCACAAAATTTTGGGCGAACTGATGGATGTTTGCAACTTCCCGCCACAATGTTTCGGCGCAGAGTCTTCTGGGCATCTTCAGGTGATACTGGCGAAAACTCCCTGAGCTCTGGTATTTACGGCCCTTCCAGCACATGCGTGGTGGATTCAATTGGCGTTGCGCGTGCGCTATTTGAGCGCGTTCGATTCTGCTGCGCCGTGGTGAGAACTCACGGCATCGATATTAATTCGTTTGTCTTCCCGCGGTTCCATCACAGAACTACGGCTGCTACAGAGACACGAAGTTTTTCGACGATTGGGTTCCATGCCGAATTCAACTGGAAACCGCCGCCACGATTAATAAGAGACTCATTGTCAGAAAGCCGTATTTCCACGGATTCATTAATAATAGAACTCCAAAAGTTAGACGTATGGGCCACAATTTTTGTCTCATTGTAGTTCATGGCATGACAAGTGGAAATTCAGTGTTCGGCGACGGCAGACGTACAAGGCTGAAGAAGGCGAGTATGCAGCTGATGTTCTACATTGCGATCCCGCACAGTACGCGTCGTTTGCCCTATATAAGATTTTCCGCATTCACACGAAATCCTGTAAACACCTCCCTCGCGCAGCTCTAGGTCGTCTTGGACAGATACCAACAGCACCGAAACTTGGTCATACGGTATACAGAAAGCGCACTCACACAGACCTTTACTTGCAAACGTGGAATGTAACTTAACCAGATATTGAGAATATCTTGAAAATGTAGGTAAATTGCACATACGCTCCTGATAGTTAACAGGCGACTAGACCGAATTTCTTTATTCGTGTTAGAGACTTCTGTGGCATATTCTGAGGAGCAGAACAAATCGATGCGACGTCATCTCGCCTCCATGTGCTTGGGACCACACCTGTTTTCATATCACAGGAATCCAAACTGCCTTGTGAGCTATGTTGCTTCCTTGCCTCAGCATTTCGTCATAAAAAATTGTGTGTGTGACTTCGTGCCTTCTGCGGTTGCATCATCATATGTTTTCGGAGCACGTGACAAACCGAAGCAATAATCTGCAATGTGTTCTTGACAACTATTCTTGCCCATGACATTCGGTAATTAAAAATTCTTTTCTTCGAACGTTTATAAAATTCTGTCCTTCGGACCTGTACCATATCCTCTCGGTATGGTTTCACAATTCTTTTTTATAGTCTGCCACAAACACTATGGTAAAGTGTTTGCCCTTCCAAGTAAGCTTTCAGATTGTGGCAATCAGGTTCTCTTTCGCAGTTAGTTCACTTACGGTCGCGTTTTTGAACACACCACCTCCATGGCGGACTAGCCGAGCGGTCTAGGGCGCTGGCAGTCATGAACTTTACGGCTGGTCCCGGCGGAGGTTTGAGTCCTCCCTCGGGCATGGGTGTGTATGTTTGTCCTGAGGATAATTTACGTTAAGTAGTGTGTAAGCTTAGGGACTGATGACCTTAGCAGTCAAGTGCCGTAAGATTTCACACACACGCAATACACCACCATTGGAAATTCTTCCTCGGCATCTAGTATCTACGTACAGAAAGTCATAGCAGCTATGAACTTCAGCTGGGAGCACAATTCTAAATGACCCTCTGTAATTATAAAATTCCCACCCACTAGCAACAGGGCACTGTAGGACTATGTGCTGCCCATCAATTGCTTCCACACAATGGCTGACGGGATGTATCTGTGAGAATAAAATGCCATTTAACGCCAGTCGTTTTGAATCACCTGCGCCTAAAAGAAATAAATTTTTTTTAGGTTTTGACAGAAGAAATTTTGGTTTAATGAATTGAAGACGATGAGGACATCGACTACTCCATCTAGAAAAGAAAAGCAAGTGTTTGGGAAGCAGGACAGCGGGTCTCATAATGTTGCCACGCAATTATTCAGTGAAGTTCTCAAAAGACAAGAAGAGTAGGTGCCCAATGAGTGCGATGCATGTGGCCAGTACATTGTTGACAACCTGTGAAAATTTCTGCAAATGCAACGACCAAGAGCAATGATGAAGATAACAATTCTACACTGAAGAGCCAAAGAAATTGGTACACATGCCTAATATCGTTCAGGGCCCCCGCGAGCACGCAGAAATGCCGCAACACGCTATGGCACGGACTCGACTAATGTCTGAAGTAGTGCTATAGGGAAATGACACCATGATTCCTGCAGGGTTGTCCAGAAATAAATAAGAGTACGAGGGGGTGGAGACCTTTCCGAACAGCACGTTGCAACGCATCTAAGATATGCTCAATAATGTTCATGTCTAGGTAGTCTGGTGGCCAACTGAAGTGTTTATACAGAGAAGAGTGTTCCTGGAACCACTCTGTAGCAATTCTGGATGTGTGGGGTATCACATTGTCCTGTTGGAACTGCCCCATTTCGTCGGAATGCACAATGGATGTGAATGGATGCAGGTGCTCACACAGGATTCTCACATATGTGTCACCTGTCAAAGTCGTATCTAGACGTAACAGGGGTCCCACATCACTTGACGCGCACCGTTACAGAGCCTCCACCAGCTTGAACAGGCTCCTGGTGACATGTAGGGTCCATGAATTCATGAGGGTGTGTCCATCCGCTCAATACCATTTGAAACAAGACTCGTCCGATCAGGCAACATGTTTCCAGTCACCCACAATCCAATGTTGGTGCTGACGGGCCCAGGCGAAGCGTAAATCTTTGTGATGACCAGTCGTCAAGGGTACACGAATAAGCCTTCGGCTCCGAAAGTCAGTAATGAAGATGCTTCGTTGAACGGTTGTTGATGGCCCAGCACTGAAATCTGGAGCAATTTGCGGAAGAGTTGCACTTCTGTCATGTCGAACGATCCTCTTCAGTCGTCGTTGGTCCCGTTTTTGCAGGATCTTTTTCCGGCCGCAGCAATGTCGGAGATTCGATGTTTTACCGGATTCCTGATATTGACGGTACACTCGTGAAATGATCGTACGGGAAAATTCCCACTTCATCGCTTCCTCGGAAATGCTTTGTCCCATTGCTCGTGCGCCAACTTTAAAACCACGTTCAAACTCTCTTAAATCTTGATAACCTATCATTGCAGCAGCAGTAACCGATCTAACAACTGCGACAGACACTTGTCTTACACAGGCGTTGCCGACTACAGCGCCGTATTCTGCATGTTTATGTATGTCTGTATTTGAATACTCATGTCTACACGAGTTTCTTTGGTGCTTCAGTGTAGTAATGCAAGAAGACTCCCCTGTCACATTCATAAGCAACGCCGATACAAACGACAAAGTACAAGAAGCTATTGTTGTGAGATGATTGTTAAAGAACAAAAATTAGGTAACATTCATATCTAGCAATATACTTCATTTACACTCCAGGAAATGGAAAAAAGAACACATTGACACCGGTATGTCAGACCCACCATACTTGCTCCGGACACTGCGAGAGGGCTGTACAAGCAATGATCACACGCACGGCACAGCGGACACACCAGGAACCGCGGTGTTGGCCGTCGAATGGCGCTAGCTGCGCAGCATTTGTGCACCGCCGCCGTCAGTGTCAGCCAGTTTGCCGTGGCTTACGGAGCTCCATCGCAGTCTTTAACACTGGTAGCATGCCGCGACAGCGTGGACGTGAACCGTATGTGCAGTTGACGGACTTTGAGCGAGGGCGTATAGTGGGCATGCGGGAGGCCGGGTGGGCGTACCACCGAATTGCTCAACACATGGAGCGTGAGGTCTCCACAGTACATCGATGCTGTCGACAGTGGTCGGCGGAAGGTGCACGTGCCCGTCGACCTGGGACCGGACCGCAGCGACGCACGGATTCATTCCAAGACCGTAGGATCCTACGCAGTGCCGTAGGGGACCGCACCGCCACTTCCCAGCAAATTAGGGACACTGTTGCTCCTGGGGTATCGGCGAGGACCATTCGCAACCGTCTCCATGGAGCTGGGCTACGGTCCCGCACACCGTTAGGCCGTCTTCCGCTCACGCCCCAACATCGTGCATCCTGCCTCCAATGGTGTCGCGACAGGCGTGAATGGAGGGACGAATGGAGACGTGTCGTCTTCAGCGATGAGAGTCGCTTCTGCCTTGGTGCCAATGATGGTCGTATGCGTGTTTGGCGCCGTGCAGGTGAGCGCCACAATCAGGACTGCATACTACCGAGGCACACAGGGCCAACACCAGGCATCATGGTGTGGGGAGCGATCTCCTACACTGGCCGTACACCTCTGGTGATCGTCGAGGGGACACTGAATAGTGCATGGTACATCCAAACCGTCATCGAACCCATCGTTCTACCATTCCTAGACCGGCAAGGGAACTTGCTGTTCCAACAGGACAATGCACGTCCACATGTATCCCGTGCCACCCAACGTGCTCTAGAAGGTGTAAGTCAACTACCCTGGCCAGCAAGATCTCCGGATCTGTCCCACATTGAGCATGTTTGGGACTGGATGAAGCGTCGTCTCACGCGGTCTGCACGTCCAGCACGAACGCTGGTCCAACTGAGGCGCCAGGTAGAAATGGCATGGCAAGCCGTTCTACAGGACTACATCCAGCATCTCTACGATCGTCTCCATGGGAGAATAACAGCCCGCATTGCTGCGAAAGGTGGATATACACTGTACTAGTGCCGACATTGTGCATGCTCTGTTGCCTGTGTCTATGTGCCTGTGGTTCTGTCAGTGTGATCATGTGATGCATCTGACACCAGGAATGTGTCAATAAAGTTTCCCCTTCCTGGGACAATGAATTCACGATGTTCTTATTTCAATTTCCAGGAGTGTACATACCTAGACGCAACCGTTCAGTACTGCCACCAGTGTTCTACAAACTTCAGGTACTATGTGAGATGCCCTCCGCGGTGGTCTCGCGGTTCAGGCGCTCAGTCCGGCTCCGCGGGATTACTACGGTCGCAGGTTCGAATCCTGCCTCTGGCATGGATGTGTGTGATGTCCTTAGGTTAGTTAGGTTTAAGTAGTTCTAAGTTCTAGGGGACTGATGACCACAGATGTTAAGTCCCATAGTGCTCAGAGCCATTTGCACCATTCACTATTTGAGATACAGCTTACTTCGATATAATAAATAAATAAGGTTGGCTCCGAAATGAATCTACTGTAAATAAGAGTAACAATAAGACTTTGTTTAATTGCTTTCCTGAAATTTGTATCGTTTTTGAAACAAATGGTGTAACCATATTTACTAGAAATTCAAAAGCAGGAGATTACACCCGAGTGAAGTTACGGAAACCAGAGCGGTCTTCCACACTCAGCTCCCGCTAGTACTTATATAGCCCGTTGTCGCCCACCAACAACGACGACGAGACTTATAATTTTGTTTAGCTTCACCTTCCAGTGTTGCTGTAGGTGCGGATACAGTATGAGAAATGCTTGCGGCCAGTGTGGACAGAACCAGAGGAAGAAAAAACGGAGGGGGGAGAGAGAGAAAACGGCAAATATTAATTCCTCAAACGTAAAATAACGGCGATGTACAAAATGATAGCCTATTTCACGAACATTGAAATAAAATAGTCAAGGATGAATCAATAACTAATGCTTTTGACGAGGGCGAATAGCAAGTCAGCTTAGAAATTTAAACTACACTAGTAGGTTAACATATGCTCACTGAAACTGGGGACCTCATTTAAATTACCCCTTAACAGGATAATGATAACTTAAACTGCCAAATAAGGGTACCATTTCACTGTTTACGAGTGAACAAATAATGCAATTAGATAACACAGAACGTACAGAGACAATGTTAAGCTTGTGCTTTGAACCAACTATAACAACATCCACACAGCTCACTGTAGCAGGAAAATATTACAGTTTCACCGAGGAGTCAAGCAGTATATTGCTCCGTCCTACGTATATCTCGCGAGGAGACCATGAGGATAAAATCAGAGCGATTAGAGCCGAAATCCTTTCCACGAACAATACGAGACTGGAATAGAAGGGAGAACCGATAGAGGTGCTCAAAGTACCCTCCGCCACACACCGTCAGGTGTCTTGCGGAGTACGGATGTAGACGTACTGGCTTATGCCGTCCGTCATTCCGAACAGCAATAGTACCAATTAATACACCTCGCTTGCTCGGAATGTATCACATCACAAAATCCAGTGTTTACTAAAACAGCACTAAGTGGAGGGGACCTTTTGGCTGGCAAGACGTTTCAGGTCATGGCGCCGATACTTGGGAAGCAAGTATCAGTATAATATGCGCACCACAAACATGATAAGCAATTCTCACCAAATATTTTATGAAATCCTTTACAGATCCAAATCAGGGCCGCACTACTCCATTCGGGTAATGTGGCCCAGTTCAGTTTCCACACTACAGGCCAGGTTCGGTTTTGCAAACGTGCCAAACACACCACAACCTCTGCATCGAGCCCCGGCCTGCTCAACCACGCTCGCCTCCGATTCTCACGCGCCGCGTGGCTCTGGCACTGTCCCTCTAGCGCCACACGCCCGTCGCGGCCAAAACCCAGGTCAAACGGCCGAGCCCCAAAGATCACACCATGCCGACCCGATCGTTCAATCGATACGAGCCGGCACGGCTCAGCAATCAAAGCAAACAAAGGCGTTTTTCGTTGAGATGGGAACTTTTCATGAACTTTCGATCACTAGTTTTCTCCTGCAACTGCGTTTAATTCTGTTGGCACCCACCCATATATGGAGAAATGATAAAATAAGAGAAATCAGGGCTCGCACAGAAAAACTGAAGTGCTCGTTTTTCCCACGCGCCTTTCGAGAGTGGAACGCTAGAGAGACAGTTTGAAGGTGGTTCATCGTACCCTCTGCCAGGCACTTTATTGCGAATAGCAGCGAAATAGGGGAGATGTAGATGTTGCCGGAGGCTCCTCTTACACGGTCGCGCGCGGTGACTAATTGCTGGGTGCGGCAACTCGGATGCGCCGCCATCCGCAGAACAATTCTGCGCTGTGCGGGCCGCCGACAGTCGCCGCCGCTTCCGGAGCACCAGATTCGCCGCCGGCGCCCAACAGGCTGGAGACTGCCAGCCCCCGCTCGTGGAGAGCGTGTTGTGCCCCGCGGCTCGTTAATCACGGCAGCGCCGGGTCTGCATGCGGGCGGCGCCTGCCAGCGGCAGCAAGTGTGGGGCCGAACGCGCGTAAATCACGGCCGTCCGCACACAGAGCCTTCCCGCCGCTGTCTGCTTCGCCGCAACGCGGTTACCGGCTGCCCGCCGAAACCACACTGCGTCTTCGCACAATCCGAGGCGACTGTCAGCAGATCCGGTGACTACTGCGCGAGCGGTCATTTGAAGAGCGGAAAACTGCGGCAGTTCCGGCGCAGTGTTGTTGTAAGACGTCGTGGTCTCCTGACCTTCATTGCTTACATATTCCACCCTCGCAATCATATTCCGCACATCAAGGTGCTTCATTCGAACCCAAACTACACTCCTGGAAATTGAAATAAGAACACCGTCAATTCAATGTCCCAGGAAGGGGAAACTTTATTGACACATTCCTGGGGTCAGATACATCACATGATCACACTGACAGAACCACAGGCACATAGACACAGGCAACAGAGCATGCACAATGTCGGCACTAGTACAGTGTATATCCACCTTTCGCAGCAATGCAGGCTGCTGTTCTCCCATGGAGATGATCGTAGAGATGCTGGATGTAGTCCTGTGGAACGGCTTGCCATGCCATTTCCACCTGGCGCCTCAGTTGGACCAGCGTTCGTGCTGGACGTGCAGACCGCGTGAGACGACGCTTCATCCAGTCCCAAACATGCTCAATGGGGGACAGATCCGGAGATCTTGCTGGCCAGGGTAGTTGACTTACACCTTCTAGAGCACGTTGGGTGGCACGGGATACATGCTGACGTGCATTGTCCTGTTGGAACAGCAAGTTCCCTAGCCGGTCTAGGAATGGTAGAACGATTGGTTCGATGACGGTTTGGATGTACCGTGCACTATTCAGTGTCCCCTCGACGATCACCAGAGGTGTACAGCCAGTGTAGGAGATCGCTCCCCACACCATGATGCCGGGTGTTGGCCCTGTGTGCCTCGGTCGTATGCAGTCCTGATTGTGGCGCTCATCTCCACGGCGCCAAACACACATACGACCATCATTGGCACCAAGGCAGAAGCGACTCTCATCGCTGAAGACGACACGTCTCCATTCGTCCCTCCATTCACGCCTGTCGCGACACCACTGGAGGCGGGCTGCACGATGTTAGGGCGTGAGCGGAAGATGGCCTAACGGTGTGCGGGACCGTAGCCCAGCTTCATGGAGATGGTTGCGAATGGTCCTCGCCGATACCACAGGAGCAACAGTGTCCCTAATTTGCTGGGAAGTGGCGGTGCGGTCCCCTACGGCACTGCGTAGGATCCTACGGTCTTGGCGTGCATCCGTGCGTCGCTGCGGTCCGGTCTCAGGTCGACGGGCACGTGCACCTTCCGCCGACCACTGGCGACAACATCGATGTACTGTGGAGACCTCACGCCCCAATTTGTTGAGCAATTCGGCGGTACGTCCACCCGGCCTCCCGCATGCCCACTATACTCCCTTACTCAAAGTCCGTCAACTGCACATACGGTTCACGTCCACGCTGTCGCGGCATGCTACCAGTGTTAAAGACTGCGATGGAGCTCCGTATGCCACGGCAAATTGGCTGACACTGACGGCGGCGGTGCACAAATGCTGCGCAGCTAGCGCCATTCGACGGCCAACACCGCGGTTCCTGGTGAGTCCGCTGTGCCGTGCGTGTGATCATTGCTTGTACAGCCCTCTCGCAGTGTCCGGAGCAAGTATGGTGGGTCTGACACACCGGTGTCAATGTGTTCTTTTTTCCATTTCGAGGAGTGTATATAAGATAAAGTCAAGGTCGTACGAATTCATTTAAACGATATGCAAATAACTAATATATCGCAAGTGCGCACCGTGGTTGAAATACTCCATGCTGGCGTACACACATACATTCCAGACACGATGGTCACACGAGCTTTTAGTTTGAGAGAGGCAACCGTAAGCCAGGAGGCCAGTCCCAACCCATCTACGTAGGTCGGTGGCCGCCCGTGGAGCGGATATCGTTCGCCCGAGAGGAAGGAGGAACAACCCCATGTTCGACTTAAGAGCAAATTCCGCTACATTGTGTGGGAGCGGCCAGCCTACGCATTCTTTATACATAGCACGCAGTTTCAGAGATTGTCACAGGGAGACAGCAAACGCCAAACGCCGACGCTACAGGTTTCCAGATGGGTCGCCTTGAAAGAAAGGTCATTCTCCCTATTTAGAAGAGCAATGGTGATTGGTAGACGATATTTCTGATGCCTTGAACTGAAGGAGTAATGTCAGGGACCGAAAGATATACCCCTTCAGGTCTGGCGTGGAGAGGCGCCGTTCCGTTGTATCTCTTGGAGGGAGGAACAAGTCTCTCCTCAGTACTTCACTGGGAGAGCACCTCTGTCGAGAGCGAATCGAAGTGCGACTCCATATTGAGTCCTTGCAATTAAGCGTTGGTCACTGTGTTCGCCGACACACTTATGTGCGGACAGACTTATAGTTAAACGCCTGTGAGCGAATTTCTTAGTGGCATTGTGGTTGAATGGTTATCTGACTGGTGTACCACGCCAATAGATAGACGAGGGGCGAATAGGAATCCTTGACTTCATCAAGGTGTAGGGGAGTTTGATTGGCGAAGGTCAATCCAGATAGAACGAGAGTTATCTTATTTGTCAGGAGCGACCGGCGCAGACAGCAGTTATCACAGCCTACGGTATTGTGTGCTACAGCTATTGCGAGCCCCATATTTCCTCCACAACAGTACACTTCAGAACATTTCTCATGCAACAGCCGCGACCGTACCTACCAACATTCTAAAGGATAATTATTCAAGTTGAGTTGGCGAGATTCTCAGCCATTCTGCCAAGTAAACAACCATCTTAAACTTTGTATAGAAACTTCATTAGCGAATCCTATCCTTGAGAAGTAACTTCACATTCCGAAAAGAACCAGGATATAACTCGTTCAATTCATAACTAAAAGTGCCACTGTGATTTATCAGAATTTTTGCAAAATAAATAATAACTTTCGTTAGTTTCATGTTTTTCTTCCACTAACTAGCACTACTGCAGTACCCAAGTATCCCACTAGTTACGTAAGAAATTTTGTGAATTTTTGTGACATTTCCATACTGCTAACGACTCTTGAAGATATTTATTGCTGAAAGTTTTTCGGGCATTTCTTTTTAGAACATTGGGAGGGAATGTCTGACTTCTGTAGTAGTGTGGCGGTGGAAATTGCATCTTGCAGGAGCCACAGGGTAAAGGGTACATCTCAGATTAATCCGTTGCGCAGAATAACAGTTTCTCAGGTCAACCTCCACACTCACATTGTACTTGGGTAACACTACCTTAATCCTTAGCTTCTGACATCATTTTTTGTCACACTCCCTCCCAGGGCAGTCTGACATACCGCTATGTCAACGCAGCCATGAAAATTGCATCCAGCAGTTTCACTGCAACAGTTCAGACTTTCTTGTAAAACACCACACAAAACATATATTCAAATACTTTACTGACCATTAAAATTGCTACACCGCGAAGATGACGTGCTACAGACGCGAAATTTAGCCGACGGGAAGAAGATGCTGTGATAAACAAATGATTAGCTTTTCAGAGCATTCACACAAGGTTGGCACCTACAACGTGCTGACACGAGGAAAGTTTCCAACTGATTTCTCATACACAAACAGCAGTTGACGGGCGTTGCCTGGTGAAACGTTGTTGTGAAGGCCTCGTGTAAGGAGGCGAAATGCACACAATCACGTTTCCGACTTTGAAGTCGGATTGTAGCCTATCGTGATTGCGGTTTATCGTATCGCGACATTGCTGCTCCGTTGGTCGATATCCAATGACTGTTAGCAGAATATAGAATCGGTGGGTTCAGGAGGGTAATATGGAACGCCGTGCTGGATCCCAACGGCCTCGTATCACTAGCAGTCGAGATAACAGGCATCTTATCCGCATGGCTATAACGGATCGTGCAGCAACGTCTCGATCCCTGAGTCAACAGATGCGAGACAACAACCATCTGCACGAACAGTTCGATGACGTTTGGTGCAGCATGGGCTATCAGCTCGGAGACCATGGCTGCGGTTACCCTTGACGCTGCATTACTGACAGGAGCACCGTCGATGGTGTACTCAACGACGAACCTGGGTGCACGAATGGCAAAACGTCATTTTTTCGGATGAATCCAGGTTCTGTTTACAGCATCATGATGGTCGCTTCCGTGTTTGGCGACATCTCGGTGAACGCACATTGGAAGCATGTATTCGACATCACCATACTGGCGTATCATCCGGCGTGATGGTATGGGGTGCCCCTGGATACAGGTCTCGGTCACCTGTTGTTCGCATTGACGGCACTTTGAACAGTGGACGTTACATTTCAGATGTGTTACGACCCGTGGCTTTGCCTTTCATTCGATCCCTGCGAAACCCTACATTTCAGCAGGATAATGCACGACCGCATGCTGCAGGTCCTGTACGGGCCTTTCTCGATAGAGAAAATGTACGACTGCTGCCCTGGAGAGCACATTCTCCAGATCTCTCACCAATTAAAAACTTCTGGTCAATGGTAGCCGAGCAACTGGCTCGTCACAATACGCCAGCCACTACTTTTGATGAACTGTGGTATCGTGTTGAAGCTGCATGGGCAGCTGTACGTGTACACGCCATCCAAGCTCTGTTTGACTCAATGGCCAGGCGTATCAACGCCGTTATTACGGCCAGAGGTGGTTGTTCTGGGTACTGATTCCTCCTGACATATGTACCCAAATTGCGTGAAAATGTAATCACCTGTCACGTCTAGTATATTTGTCCATTGAATACCCGTTTATCATCTGCATTTCTTCTTGGTGTAGCAATTTTAACAGCCTGTAGTGTATTTTAGCGAAGGTTCTTCTATTGTCAAGAAAGTTTGTAAACTGTTTTGCTTTGTAAGCTCTTTGGAATATTATGAGTACCGCAGAATATTAATAGAAGGGGGTATGCCTCTGATGGAAGAGCACGTGTTTTTTTTAAATTTTGTCTACAACAATACAACTGATGGTTTCATGAAAATGTAGATCGTGAAGTCAGCGTGGTAGAGAAGAGTGGGATACAATATAAAGATATTAATAGCAACAGAAAGAATTCCATCAGTTATTCAGTTTGAGAATAACCTACAAAATCAAAATTACAGCCGCAAGAATGTACCTCTAGACACAATAACTGCAATAAACAACAAGAAGGAAAAATGAAGATACGTAAAATGTTTTTCTTTTGTATATCTTGCGCCTGTCGAAGCTTTTGAAACTAATGAAGACACTAAGAAAAATTTAATTGTGATATGTGGGAGAGTAAGATTGCAATGGGAAATTCAAAAAGCTTTTTTAATACCGTTTGTAGGAGATCAGTATCCCCCCTTGAGATGCTTTCGCATCTGCTGTTATGTGATGTCTCATTTCACTCATTGTTGTTGGAGGCATATACATAAAGTCTTTTATAAACTCCCACAGGAAATAATCACATACAGTCAGGTCCGGTGACCTTAGAGGCCTGTAATGTAGGGTTGAGTAATTTAGTCCAGTGTACCTTTGATTTAAAACATCCGCACTTCCAGATGCCAGTGTGACGGTGCTCATCCTGTTGGCAAATGAAGCAGTTCAAATCAGAATCCAACTGTGAGAAAAGAAACAAGCAGTGTTCTCAGAAAAGAAAATAGGACCATACACGTTTTCCAGTGAAACTGCACAAAACATACTAATTTTTTGAGAGTCCTTCTCATGTTCTACAACTTCATGTGGTTGTTCCGTACCCCATATTCTCGTTTTATGAGGGTTCACCTTTTCGTTTAAATGGAATGTTACCTCATCACTAAACACTAAGCGTGGAAGAAAATTGTCATCATCCATCTTGTGAAGAACGAAATTACAGAACTCCGCTTCCTGCTGTTTGTCACCTTGACGAACACCTTGCAATAGCTGAATTTTGTATAGTTTCAATCGTAAACTTCGACGCAACACATGCAAGACGGACATCGTGGGCCCGGGGGGGGGGGGGGTGAGGGGGTTAGGGGGGAGGGAAGGGGGGGGCATGTTGAGTTGTCGAGCTAAATGGCGAACGGATTTCTGTGGACTCCTTGTGAAACTATGACGGACGGTTCGATGTCTGTATCAGACCCTAGGGGACGGCCTGGCGATTTCCCTTTTTCTCGGAATTGTTCATGCCATCGTCTAATGCTCTGTGATGTAAGACGATCCACACCATACCTAGTACGAAAGTCACGCTGAACATTTATTGCAGTATGCAAAGCGTAGAACGCCTTTGTTCATGGAACTGAAGTGCTGCCACCTAGCGGGAACTGCGTAAAACTCGAGAGTGTGCTCTTCCAACAGTACTTTGTTCACGCACATATCTCAAATAACAAAATAGTAATGATGTTTCTAAATCGGATGATTCTTTCTTATACACCCTGTATTACCAAGATAATGTTAATGCTGTGAAAACTCAAATACCCTGTACTCCAAATTTAACTTTTTGCTATATTTTATTATTTATTATACTTGTAATAATAAAAAAAACGCAAAATACCCCCATGAGACATTCAATAAATTACACTTGTAATTTTACATTTTTAGTTTCCTTCTTAGAGGTTTTCTTGGCACTCGTTGGACATTTTTGTAGAGAAATCAAGCCAGACTGGCTTCATACTACAAGGATTAATACAAGACCACTTTTCCTTACTTTTTTGGACACAGGTGGAGCATAATTTGCGTTCTTCCAATCGTTCTACAACGACTTCTACTCTTGGTTCTGCTACACCCAAAACAAGGTGAATGGAAACACTAAGTTCAAGGGCTATGTGATAGTTAGTGACTCGCATTTTATCCGTGGTGTCACCGACGAGATCACAAGCTTGTTCAAAAATTTGAAGCTGCTTACCTGACTACCGTTTTTGTAGGGATTGTTTAAGACAAACTCATACACCCCCACATTTGTTCAACACGTGGAAAAATAATGCCATTGGCCATCATTGGAAGAGGCTTCGACGTCCAGCGATATTTGTTTGAACTAAATATATTTATAGCAGAATCCTTAGCTAAACGTTCAGTCTCTACAATTCTGTCTTCATCATTCTCATCACTTGATTCATTCAAGTAATCACAGGTGTCAAAACAAATTCGTCTTCACTTTCGCATTGTTCCTCTTCTCAGGTATGTTCACTCTCAGTTTCGTTGTCACTATCAAATCCATTATCACTTCCTACACTGTCCTCAAACCATTTTAAAACTGTATATAGTATCCTTGAAGTCAGGGTTCGTAACATGAGCGTCAGATGAACACTGGCTACTCAACCCATAAAGCAAAGTCCCTGGTGCGGTATCAGAGATCGCAAGCACGAAAGAAGTACTTGTAGTATAGGTTCAAATCACATTAAAGTGGCTGTTGACAAAGGAAATCTTCGGGGAAGAACAACCAGATAACGCTGTGATCTCCTACCCCACTCCCATGCGTTACCAACAGACTAAGAATAAAGGCTATCGATCTGTGAGACCCCACCTGGGACTTTAAGAGTTAAAATGTTCAGAAAGGTAAGCACTACTCAGCAGGTTTCCAGAATGAGATTTCCACTCTGCAGCGGAGTGTGCGCTGATATGAAACTTACTGGCAGATAATCATATCAGCGCACACTCCGCTGCAGAGTGGAAATCTCATTCTGGAAACATGCCCCAGGCTGTGGCTAAGCCATGTCTCCGCAATATCGTTTCTTTCAGGAGTGCTAGTTCTGCAAGTTTCGCAGGAGAGCTTCTGTAAAGTTTGGAAGGTAGGAGACGAGGTACTGGCAGAAGTAAAGCTGTGAGTAGCGGGCGTGAGTCGTGCTTCGGCAGCTCAGTTGGTAGAGCACTTGCCCGCGAAAGGCAAAGGTCCCGAGTTCGAGTCTCGGTCGGGCACACAGTTTTAATCTGCCAGGAAGTTTCTTACTACTCAGCAGCTTTATATAGTTGTCCAGAAGAACGGAAGAAAGACAGTGATAAATCTGAAATCTTCGAATCTGAGATTTCTTTCGGGGACCCTGCTAAAAGAAGGAAGGAAGACTAGGTTTTTCAAAGCAGCCATCCTGGCATTTGCGTGGAGCGATTTTGGGAAATCACGGAAAACCTGAATATCGATGGACAGAGGACGGACGCGCGTTTTAACCGTCGTCTTCCCGAATACGAGTCTAGTAGTTTACTAACAACTTGCCGCCCTCCCCCCCCCCCCCTCCCCCCACTCCTCCGAGCGGTGACACACTACTCCTGTTCTGTAAATGTGTTCCCTGCAGCGCATTAATGGAGAATTTTCCTCTGATAAGTATTTATTCGTACACCCTTCCGCAGTATTTTCCTGTTTCATCAGCTGTATTGAGAAACGTTCTATATCTACATCTACAACTACATGGCTACTCTGCAGTTCACACTTAAGTGTTCTCTACTATTCCACTCTCGAATGGCGCGTGGGAAAAAGGAACACCTAAATCTTTCTGTTCGAGCTCCGATTTCTCTTATTTTAGGTATTATGATGATCATTTCTCCCTACCTAGATGGGTGTCAACAAAATTTGGAAGAGAAAGTTGGTGATTGAAATTTCGTAAATAGATCTGGCCACAAAGATAACGGATTTTGTTTCAGTGACTGCCACCCCAACTCGCGTATCGTATCAGTGACACTCTCACCCCTATTGCGCGATAACACGAAACGAGCTGCCCTTCTTTGCACCTTTTCGATGTCCTCCGTCAATCCTACCTGGTAAGGATCTCATACCGCGCAGCAATATTCCAGCAGAGGACGAACAAGTGTAATGTAGGCTGTCTCCTTAGTGGGTTTGTCGCATCTTCTAAGTGTTTTGCCAACAAAGCGCAGTCTTTATTTCGCCTTCCCTGCATTGTTATCTATGTGGTCTGTCCAATTTAAGTTGCTCGTAATTGTAATTCCTAGGCATTTAGCCGAATTAACAGCCCTTAGATTTGTGCGATTTGTCGTATACCCAAAATTTATAAGATATCTCTTAGTATCCATGTGGATGACTTCGCACCTTTCTTTCTGTAGTGCCAATTGCCACTTTTCGCACCATACAGAAATTCTCTCTAGATCATTTTGTAATTGGAATTGATCGTCTGATGATTTTACTAGACGATAAATTACAGCGTCATCTGCAAACAATCAAAGGGAGCTGCTCAGATTATCACCTAGATCATTTATGTAAATTAGGAATAGCAGGGGGCCTATGATACTGCCTTGCGAAACGCTAGATATCACTTCTGTTCTACTCGATGATTTACCGTCAATCACTACGAGCTGTGACCTCTCTGAGAGCAAATCACGAATCCAGTCACACAAGTGAGAGGATACTTCATATGCACGCAATTTGATTAATAGTCGCTTGTGAGGAGCGGTATTAAAAGCCTTCTGAAAATCTAGGAATATGGAATCGATCTGATATCTCATGTCGACAGCACTCTTTACTTTATGGGAATAAAGAGCTAGCTGTGTTGCACAAGAGCTATATTTTATGAATCTGTGTTGGTCATGTATCAATAAGTCATTGTCTTCAAGGTGATTCATAATGTTCAAGTACAGTATACGCTCCAAAATCATACTGCAAATTGAGGTCAGTAATATGGATCTGTAATTTAATGGGTTACTCCTATTTCCTTTCTTGAATACTGGCGTGACCTGTGCTACTTTCCAGACTTTAAGAACAGACCTTTCGTCAAGTGAGCGGTTGTATACGATTGCTAAGAAAGGCGCTATTGTGTCTGCATACTCTGAAAGGAACCTCATTGGTGTACCATCTGGACGAGAAGACTTGCCTTTTTAAAGGGATTTGAGTTGTTTCCCACACAGTATTTAAAGCATGCACCAAATTCACGACTGGCCGCCGTGGCCGAGCGCTTCTAGGCTCTTCAGCCCGGAGCCGCGCTGCTTCTGCAGTCGCAGGTTCGAGTCCTGCCTCGGTCATGGGCGTGTGTGATGTCCTTAGGTTAGTTAGGTTTAAGTAGTTCTAAGTCTAGGGGACTGATGACCTCAAATGTTACGTCCCATAGTGCTTAGAGCCATTTGAACCAAAAGCACGATTTTGAAGATATGGCAATGAAATTATGTACCCTGCATTATATTTATTTAAATTTTCTTATTGAATATAAAAGTTTTTATTTTCAAAACTAGTGTATGAAGAGGATGCGGTACCAAAATGGAAAACCACTTTGTTTTTCTCTTTATAAAAATCTCACTTTCTCACATTAAGCTAACAAAAAATGTGGCACATACTTTGGGAGGTATTTTAGTGCTTCCTATATATTCGAATACTTACTACGTTAGAAACATTTCTAAATTTGGGTTAATAGTAAGTTTTAATAAAAGGTTTAATTTTTTTGGCTCTTCAGATTATGGTGTACAAATATGGAATTGTCCATTCGCTTAAGGTTTGTTAACGTTGAAACAAATACTGGAAAATCTAATATCTCATTGTCGAAGAAAACATTACAAAACATAACAATACAATAAAAACACACAAAATACACCATTTTCAGTTATTAAATTAATTTAATTAAATTAATTTTTCTTGAAGAAGTCACACACATATCGTCCTTCTGCCGTAATCTGCACATTCAGTGTGGGTCCACATTTCGCGCATCAGAGGCATTATCATTCTTTCCCTATCTTGTCCTGCGAAAATTTACTTGGACAAATGAGACAGTCGGCTTCATTAGTAGGTACACTGTTGTCCGGAACGCTACTGTGGGTGGACGAACCATCTTTCACACTAAAATACCAGATGAATCTTGCTTGCAGATGATTCATTGACTGGATCATTGGGTAAATCCTCAACTATTCCATCATCGGTGGCAATGAAATATGCATTAACGGATGCATCGCTGTCACCCTAAACCCATTTACTACTATCTCTCCTGGGTGGCACTCGAGGCAGTTCTTCCCTAGCATTTCGGCGATGTCCACGTTTGCCACTGGATGTGCATTTTGCCTAATCCGTACGCACACCTGCTCTTCAAAGGACTCATGAAAGCTCTATCCAGCGGTTGCCTCTTGTGGGAGGCAACAGGAGGTAGACACAAGATGCTGACATGTTTTTCGCGTGCGAGGTTTACATCATCCAGATTTCTGGAATTCCAAAACGCCCATCCAAAATCATAAGCACCGTTGATTCTGCTGTTGGCTTCACCTTTATCAGGAAGCGCTGAAACGAATAAGTGAAGAGCTGGTTTTGAATCGATCCAGAAGAATGGGATGCTTGAATGGGCCCAAATGGGCACGTCTCATTAGCTGACTGCTGTGGTTGTTACGAGGGTCTTTCATCATGGGTGGGGCAAAATTTCCTGTAACATCCATGCTGGTGACAACAGCCACAAGTGATTCACACTCTGCATAGGAGATGGAGGCTACTTGTTGTTCTCCGTTTCTTGCAATGACGTGGGGACGTTTGCTCTGCACAGTGCTTAGACCATTTTCGTTGACGTGTTAGATTCTATCCGGTGAAAACCGTTTTTCTCTTGCGAAAGCGGAAAGAAAAATTTACCACATCCTCTCAAGTGAAACCTAGAGATGTATTAAGTGAGTTTGTTGTAGATTGTCGAATGGAAATATCCTTTTGTGTTGCTTCAAGAAAAGGCAGAACCACCCTCCTCCAGCCCCATAACCCAGAAATTAATTATGGACGTTGTCGCCTTTGGCAAAATGAAATGCCATCTGCTGGAGATCCTTTCATGTAAGTCCAAAATATTTACTTTTCATTGGCATGCTATATGCAGTCAGTTATTTTTCTTGTACGGGAGACAGAACAGCTTTTCACCCAAGTTTAGTCTTTGTGGCACAATCAGATGGTAAATCTAATACAAATAGTGACCTTCGGAGCTTGGAACGTTTTTGTCGCCTTCAGTGAGCCCTTCGTCTTTCCTCTAACATTTTTAATAGCTGTTTGCATAGCAGTCTCATCCCAGTGCTTTCGAACTCGGGAAGTAATATCTGAACCAATGCCTATAAGTAAAACAGGTTGCGTAACTACGGTACAAATATGGAATACTAGAGTATTCATCCGTAATGCTGTTAGTCTCTCTGTTTAATACTTTTTCATTTAGTAAGCTCCTTTCATGAAGTTTCTTGAATACATTGAATAGAAAAATTTTAATAATTTCGTAAACACAATACAAAATTCGTGCAAAATTCCAAGCACTTAGCTTACACTCAATTTAAAAACTTACTCTTGAGACGACATTTATTATGTTTATACAGGGTGTTCACAAATTCCCGTTACGAAATTCTGGGACTTGTGGAGGTTAGTGAGTATATAACATTTGGAATAGCTACCCATGTCCGGAAACGTAGCGTTTTCGTTCTACAACGGTTTCAGTTCATATGTGTAACGCGTCCACGTCTCCTGAAGAAAATGGAAAAGTCTAAGAGTTGCTTGTCCTGGTAAGAAATACGGCAGACTGGATGACGAGTACTGTGCCACTGAATGTCTGTCAGGAAATGTGGTTTCAGCACTTCTCACGTGCGGTTCGTAAACATCTCTACAGACGGTATGATGAAAATGAATTGAAATGAAATGTCGTGTGACGAGGGCCTTCCGTCGGGTAGACCGTTCGCCTGGTACAAGTATTTCGATTTGACGCCACTTTTTTTTTAATCTCATTTTATTCACTCAAATCGCTTGATACGGGCAAGTCTTCAGGTCCAGATTGTATACCGATTAGGTTCCTTTCAGATTACGCTGATACTATAGCTCCCTACTTAGCACTCATATACAACCGCTCGCTCACCGATAGATCTGTACATACAGATTGGAAAATTGCGCAGGTCGCACCAATGTTCAAGAAGGGTAGTAGGAGTAATCCATTTAACTACAGACCTATATCATTGACGTCGGTTTGCAGTAGGGTTTTGGAGCATATACTGTATTCAAACATTATGAATCACCTCGAAGGGAACGATCTATTGACACGTAATCAGCATGGCTTCAGAAAACATCGCTCTTGTGCAACGCAGCTAGTTCTTTATTCGCACGAAGTAATGGCCGCTATCGACAGGGGATCTCAAGTTGATTCCGTATTTCTAGATTTCCGGAAAGCTTTTGACCCCGTTCCTCATAAGCGACTTCTAATCAAGCTGCGGGCCTATGGGGTATCGTCTCAGTTGTGCGACTGGATTCGTGATTTCCTGTCTGGAAGGTCGCAGTTCGTAGTAATAGACGGCAAATCATCGAGTAAAACTGAAGTGAAATCAGGTGTTCCCCAGGGAAGCGTCCTGGGACCTCTACTGTTCCTGATAAATGACCTGGGTGACAATCTGAGCAGTTCTCTTAGACTGTTCGCAGATGATGCTGTAATTTACCGTCTAGTAAGGTCATCCGAAGACCAGTATCAGTTGCAAAGCTATTTAGAAAAGATTGCTGTATGGTGTGCCAGGTGGCAGTTGACGCTAAATAACGCTAAAATCCACATGATTTCCAAAAGAAATCCGTTAGAATTCGATTACTCGATAAATAGTACAATTCTCAAGGCTGTCAATTCAACTAAGTACCTGGTGTTAAAATTACGAACAACTTCAGTTGGAAGGACCACATAGATAATATTGTCGGGAAGGCGAGCCAAAGGTTGTGTCTCATTAGCAGGACACTTAGAAGATGCAACAAGTCCACTAAAGTGACAGCTTACACTACACTCGTTCGTCCTCTGTTAGAATATTGCTGCGCAGTGTGGGATCCTTACCAGGTGGGATTGACTGAGGACATCAATAGGGTGCAAAAAAGGGCAGCTCGTTTTGTATTATCACGTTATAGGGGAGAGAGTGTGGCAGATATGATACACGAGTTGGGATGGAAGTCATTACAGCATAGACGTTTTTCGTTGCGGCGAGACCTTTTTACGAAATTTCAGTCACCAACTTTCTCTTCTGAATGCGAAAATATTTTGTTGAGCCCAACCTACATAGGTAGGAATGATCATCAGAATAAAATAAGAGAAATCAGAGCTCGAACAGAAAGGTTTAGGTGTTCCTTTTTCCGCTCGCTGTTCGGGAGTGGAATAGTAGAGAGATAGTATGTTTGTGGTTCGATGAACCCTCTGCCAAGCACTTAAATGTGAATTGCAGAGCAGCCATGTAGATGTAGATGTAGATGGTTCGTTGCATCTGCTCGGGGCGGACGTCGTAAGACACCCGTTTAAGTTCGTTGTTGATCCATTAAGTCAGTTTTTTTATTACAGAGGGCTGCTAACTCTCTGACCGAACACGCTGAGCTACCGTGCCAGTGCACTTCGGCGACTTGCGCGTCGATGGGGATGAATTGATGATGATTAGAACAACACAACACCCAGTCCCAGAGGGGAGAAAATCTCCGACCCAGCCGGGAATCGAACCCGGACCCTTTGAATTGACAGTCTGTCGCCCTGACCACTCAGCTACCGGGACGGACGGGATGATGAAAGATTGATAATCCGAAGTGGTCCCACTGCGAGGCCGCCGCGATCACTGGATTTGACTGCTATGGACTACTTCTTGAAGAGTGATAAGCGAAGTTTAATTTACAAGACTTCTGTATAAGTTTTTAGAAGATCTGTTACGCCGTGTTCCGGCCGCTGAATTAGAAACTGAAGACACCAGGTGGGATTTAGAGTGTGCACCAGGATACCCTTCGCCGGTACAATGTTTTTAATAACGTTGGTGGTCGTCACACTGAGCCGCTGTTGTAAGCATCAGCACTGTTTTGTACGAACAGTTTGCTAGGTTCGTTTTTGTTTTGGAATAATATAAACTCTAATGTTTAAGCGTTAATACAAACAAATTTGCTTAAGTGATAAATGGATGTTTCGTTATGCTTCTTTTCGAATTGTTACCTGATAATTGTACTGCGTCACGCGTTATTCAATTCCTCAAGTAGAATCAGTCTGAATTGAAAACGTCGCAAAACGGAAACGATACGTTTCAGTACATACGTTCCTATACAAAATATTATGCACTTACAACCATCTACAAATGGTTCAAATGGCTCTGAGCACTATGAGACTTAACTGCTGAGGTCATTACTCCCCTAGAACTTAGAACTACTTAAACCTAACTAACCTAAGGACATCACACACATCCATCCCCGAGGCAGGATTCGAACCTGCAACCCTAGCGGTCGTGCGCCTAGAACCGTTCGGCCAACCCTCTACAAATCTTAGAAGTTTGTAACGGAATTTGCCGTACACCCTGTAGAAATAAGTGCACAAAATTTCGTACTTGTCGCCTTCATAGATTCTGAGAAAAAGGTACTTAAATTCTGAACAGAAAAACACATTTGTCAGGTAGTGCGATTTGAAGTTCAACCTAACTTTTTTTCTTATATCATCTCTTCAGAAGGCCACAAATTTTTTACACTCAGGGTTCTCTTTCCATTCAAGGTTTCTCTTCTGCTTTTTTGTATTGAGCCGTCTTTCGGTCACCAGTTCATCAACTGACTTTTCAGCTACTGAGAGGCGCTGAAAATGTTTTTCTAAAGACGTCTGAAGGAAATTTCCTATTTTAAAGCCCACTAGCTCTAATATTTTCATCCTACGTTCCAATTATTAAATACAAGACCTGCACCTTAAGTTGAAATTTCGACAACTGTAGAAGATGGAAACGTGTTTTTAACGCCTCGTTTAGATAGGAGCGAATTTAGAGACTTATTTGAATTCTGGGGTTGTCATGGGTATGCGTTTTTAGAAATTTAGGGTTGTCCAAAACCTGTAACTAGACTTGACAACATCCAAGACAAGCTTCGGGAATCCTCTCCATGTGAATGTAGGGTTTGCTATACCTGTGAGCCTGCAGATACTTACGCCAAATAATGTGGCACAGATGATGATGGGATGTTCATCTGTTGACACAGTATGTTGCGCATACTGCACCTTTCATATCACTTACACTGGACAGCTTCTGTCTGATAGCCTTGCCATAACACACTTGAAGAATGTCTATCATAACACACTTGAAGAATGTCTACTGTCGTCTTTATAAGTCTGTTGTGTCTGCCAACACCCTTTCCGTCCTTCAATTTTTTCCCCTTCATGTCACTGATAAGAGTAAAAAAAGACCTATAAAACCAAACAGTATACACCACAGCCCTCTAGATGTACTTCCTATAGCTGTGCTTGAAAGTAATTAACGAAATAATTGTTCAGCAAGGTAGTGCTGAAGTGTTGCTTAAAAAAAGTGGACGTAGCAGGAAGGTCGCGTCAGACATTTAATTAATTTGCGAGTGCTTTGGACGTGATTATTGAAGCGTTGTAACTTATTGTACACGAGTTATACTAATAAATAAAAACTAGACTGAGAATTAACATTTCCGTCCATTTCATCAGCGTCCCCCTTTAAGCATTGTTCATAAAGGTGTGAAGTACTCAGTATGTTTCTGTAGGATTTCAGAAGAACAGAGTGACAAATTAGAATCCTTTGATCTAAGATTTCCTTGGGGCACACTACTCATGTTATGTACATGTGTTCCACGTAGTACTTGAGAATTTTGGGCTGTAAAGTATTTATTCGTAAACCCGTCCAAAGGTTTTCGTGTTTTATCAATTCTTTACTTCTTTTCTTTATAAATTTTCAAACCATCCTTCTATATCTACTGACTGGTCCCACGAACATACATAATATAAAAGTGTATGTATGTATGCTCCTCCTATCTCTTCCTAAACCACTGCAACGATTTCAGCTAAACTTGGAATACATATCACAACAGTTTGGAAAGAACCACTGTGGGATAAGAGACACCAACCCCTCAAAGGCGCAGGGATGTGGATGAAAAAGAAGCATAGCTCCGTTTGCGAAGATAGTCAGACCACAGTCATCAAGTATGACAGAGTGAGAGCACCTGGTGACTTGCGAGCAACTTTGAACATCATTTTAAACCTTTACCAGACTTTTCATTACTGGCAACCCACACAGCATCACGAAAAGAAAAAAAATCATCGCTTACTATACTTTTATACTTTCGGGGCTCGTGAAGTAAAACTGCTGCATAAGACATGACCTTTCAGTTTATTACTTCACTACTAGCTCTATTCGCGATACATTTTGCAGATTATATTCACATATACTACTGAAAATACCTGAATATATCATTGTTGAAACACATTTGACTGAGATGCATAAAAAATTGCCGCGTCATGCATGACTCTACTACGAACTTCATTCACAACACATTTTGCATACAATATCCAGATATACTACCGGTTGTACCCGCAAAATTATATGATATTACGACACATAGCAGATATGACGTCGTAAACATTCAGCTCCGTGAAACTACAGGACGAAATTCACTAGTGATACAGGAGAAATATGTGTGCAAATATGTTAAACATATGTGAAACACATGTGACATTCGCGTACGCGGGCGAAGCCACATGTAAAATGCTTCTCTAAAGCCCATGGATCGATTTCAGCGAAATTTGATACACATTTTACTTACTTACTGGAAAGTAATACTGTGGCTGTAAGAACCGGCAACCCGCTGCTGTCATGGGGGTGATAGTGTGGAGAGAGAAGGAGGAAATGGACAGATAAAGAGGATAAGAGGAGATGAACAGAGATAGAGGTAGGAGGGAATGGACCAAAAGAGAGGTGAGGAGAAGATAGAGGGGCTTAACTGGAGAGAGAGGAGGAGATGGATTTAGAGAGGGAGGAGGAGATTGACAGAGAAGGGGTGGAAGACGGATACAGAAGAACTAACAAAACATTCGAAAAAATACATGGGAGGGAAATGCCGTGTACTAAGACAGTCCGGTAAATAAAGGAATGTATATAAAACTTTTATGCATTCTGGATTTGGAACACTGCGACTATCTTGTTAAAGATTTCAGGAATTACTGCAACCAATCGACGTTTTTTCTTCAAAATTTTATTTATTCATGACTGGTTTCGAATCGCCTGGCGATTCATCAGATGATACAATTTAGTTAGGAGTATTGTGGGGGTCGTGCATCTGTGGAAAATATAGAGAAAAAAGTGAACACAGTATGTGGGAAGAATATTTAGATTGTGAGATTAATTTGATGGTGTTACTCACTGTTTTTATTCTAGTAGCAAGCACTGCTCTGGAAAAAATAATGTATGCTTTCCAGTATCGTTAAATATTAAGTACAATAGGTACTTTTTTACCGATGGCGACTCCCACATACTTTACAAAATATAAACAAACTAAAGAGTGTGACTGTTGTTGTCTTCAAAGAGTTGTGGAGGCAGAGATTTTCTTTGCACATTTTTCATTTTGTGTGGCAGTCGTAATAAAATATATATTTATTGCATTATTTTATTTGTGAAAATTAATATTATGTTTTTACGTTGCAATTTTATGATAATTACAAAATATACAACAAAGTGTTTAGGGCAATATTTCTTTGTTTTTCATGTTTCTCATTGCTCAATAAAGAGGTTTGTATACATATGGGGAGGGGAGGGTGTGGAAGGGTGGAGGAGGGAGGGAGGGAGGGAGGGACGGACGGAGGGAGGGAGAGAGAAAGAAAGAGAGAAAGAGAAAGAGAGAGACGGAGAAATTGTGTGTGTGTGTGTGTGTGTGTGTGTGTGTGTGTGTGTGTGTGTGTGTGTGTAAGCGGATGAGTACAGTATTTACTAGTTTTTCAAATTTGAGGATTTTTTAAAATTTTGGAAGAATGGGTTATTTGCTAAACCAATTTGTTCATTTATGGTAGTGTGGGGTGTTTTATGCATGAAAATTTCTAGCTACTCCAAGAGGTCCATTTTCATTCTTTTGTCTACAATGTGTAAAATGTGCAGGTTGGTTTTTATATGTGTTGTTGAATGACTGTTTTGGGCTCGATGGGCTGGAAAAGTGGATTTATTAAAATTATTTACATAGAGTCCGTCTGTGTGCTCTTTGTATGGAATTTCAAAATTTCTTCCCGTCTGTTCTATGTAGTAGCAAGAATTGGTGTCACAAGTTAATTTGGGTATACCTGATTTGTGATATAGTGGGCTGGTTGTAGTAATGTTGTGAATTATTTTGTTTTGTATTTCGTGTTTAGTGTGTTAGGTAAGTGTTCTATTTCAGTTGTTGTTCCATTGTATAGTATCAATGTGTCATCAACACAGTCCATTGTACTATCTTTAAAGAATTTGTTTTCTGGATCATTAATATAAATGTCAGCCAGTAGGCCAGCTAAACTACTGCCCCTTGCTAAACCGTCTTTTTGAACATAGATTTTGTTATTAAAGGAAAAGTAATTGTGAGACAACACTAACTCAACCAAATCCATCAGTTCATAGATTTCTATGTCACTTAGCCTTTTATTATACAATAAGTTGTTTTTGATTATGTGAAGTTTTTCTGTTATAGAAATGTTGGTGTACAGATTTACTGTGTCGAGGGATGTAAATTGTGCTGTTGTGGGAATAGTGGTATCTTTTATACTGTCAATTACTTCATAGCTGTTCTTTATGGAGTAGTTGTTTGCAAATGTGTGGGATTTACTGAGAATTTCATGCAGATTTTTGGTTATTTTGTATCCAGGCCTGTTTCTTGACTAGACTTTTGAGCATAGTGGGTGGCCTTGATTATGAACCTTGGGTTGTGATCTGAGCTTTGGGGCTGTTGGGTGCGTTATTGTTCGTTTGGCTTCAGTAGTTGTTAGGAGGAAGTTGCATTTCTATAACAGGTTTTTTATTTTGTTTTGGTATTTTTGGGTAGGATCAGATTCCAGTTAAGTTATATTCTTATTTAACAAAATCTAAGGTTTTGTTAATGTACTCTGGTTCATACATTATTACAGCTGCATTGCTTTTGTCAGCCTTAACCACAAGAGCATTATTATCAACTAGTTTTTTACTAATTTGTTTTAATGTTGTATCCTCATTATGAGTGATATTGCGGAGTATTTTTGTTTTCATGTTTTTATTTATTATTTTATTTGATTCATGTACAAGAGCTTTTTGGTCATTTTGATTTAGTTTTGCTGATAGTCAAGCTACCTCATTGTCAGTTATTAGGCCTTTGACTGTGTTTTCATCAAGTCTGGTGGAAATATTGTGTTTTAGCGAATTTACTTATGTGTTGTTGAAATTAATGTACGTTGTGTTTACTACCTTCGCATAAAAAATATGTTTTCCATCAGGTACGACGGAGTAGGAGCTAGTCGAGTTTTTTGGCAATGAGTTTTGAGAGCTTTTTCTTTTGTTTGGATGAAATTTTCAACATTTCTTTATCCACAGATTGCTGAACTAACTCTATGAATTTTTAGATTGTAAATACCCTGCTTCAAATTTGGTTCCAGTCTTGTGCAACGTTCAGATTTCAGCATTTATAGTGGCAGAAGAAAACAATGCCACGGCATGTGTAATATACCACACATTAGGGACAGCTGTTATGTTAGAAGCAAGTATATGCTTAACTTCATCTTTACCTTTAATTCCGTTATTGATTTGGATTTGCTACTCCTTGTAATTACTGAAGAGCGAATGTCGGTTGAGCACGGAAACATCCCACCAGATGAAAATTTCATATCTGTCAACAACTCCCGCTGTCATCCCCCACAGGACAGGAAAAAAATATTTTGTGTTGAAAATGACAAAAATGCGCCTGCCGCCTGTCAGTCACAGCACGCAGTGTAGTACACTTGTCGACAAAAAGACAATGCTGACAATTTGCCCCAGGCCAGGTGAATAGAAAGGTGGACGTGAACTGTGTGGTTTACTCCGATGCGGAAATGTGTCATAGGGACAACAGGCTGTCGTCGAATACGAATTTATTCAGAAGACATCTTCAATATCACAATGCTGGCATCAAAAGGTATTGCCTGTTGGTATGAAATGGTTTGGCCCCCGAACCTCAGGATTCAAGTGAGACTGTCTTCTATCAGATCTTTAGCTAAGGGATGTTCTTGTATATCTGAGTAGTTTGACCCGGCCCATTAGGATGCCCCTACCAGCGTCAATCTCTTCATCTCAGAGTAGCACTTACATTCAGCGTCCTCACTTATTTGTTACATATTTTCGAATCACTGTCTTCCCCTACCGTTTTTGATCTCTAAGGCACCTTATGGTACCATGGCATTAAATCACTGATGGATTAACATACGTCCTATCACCCTATCCATTCTTCCACTAAGCATTTTCTACATCTTGTTTTTCTTGCTCACGCAAGGGATAAATTCATCATTTCTTATCAAATGTTCATTGTTCATAAAGGCGTGCGCTACTCAGTAGGTTTCAGTAGGACTGCAGAAGAACAGAGTGACAAATCCCAAATCCTATTCTTGAGTACTGCTCGATCATTTGGGATCCCTATCACGTCGGATTGAGGGAGGACATAAAAGCAATTCAGAGGCGGGCAGCTAGATTTGTTACTGGTAGGTTTGATCATCACGCGAGTGTTACGGAAATGCTTCAGGAACTCGGGTGGGAGTTTCTAGAGGAAAGGAGGCGTTCTTTTCGTGAATCACTACTGAGGAAATTTAGAGAACCAGCATTTGAGGCTGACTGCAGTACAATTTTACTGCCACCAACTTACATTTCGCGGAAATACCACAAAGATAAGGTACGAGAGATTAGGGCTCATACAGAGGCATATAGGCAGTCATTTTTTCCTCTTTCTGTTTAGGAGTGGAAGAGGGACAGAAGATACTAGTTGTGGTACGAGGTACCCTCCGCCATGCACCGTATGGTGGACTGCGGAGTATGTATGTAGTTGCAGATGTAGATGAAATCTTATGGGACTTAAATGCTGAGGTATCATTCCTAAGCTTACACACTACTTAACCTAAATTATCCTAAGGACAAACACACACATCCATGACCGAGGGAGGACTCGAACTTCCGCCGGGACCGGCCGCACAGTCCACGACTGCAGCGCCTTAGTCATTCCTTGTCACTTGACATAATTTTCAGCATCGTCAAATTATACTGCGCGTGTTTATATTTTCTTAAAACTTCACACGGCCAATGCACTCGTAAATTCCCTGGTATGATAACTTCAAATCTTCGATTTTCCTTGCAGAAATGCCTTTCTCGAATAAAGGCCTATCTTTGAAACTAGGACACTTCCTTTTGATCGGGATGCTGTCTGTGATTTTTGTATCCTCCTTGCTTTGTCCATCACGAGAATTTTGTTTTCGAGGTAAGAAAATTCATTCACTTCATTTACTCTAAAATCCCTAGATCTCATGTTAAATTAGTCGCTAATCTCATGCCTGCTACTCTTCATTTTCGTTGTCATTCTTTAGTTGCAACCCAGAACTAATCTGTACACTGTACAAATTAGATTAATTAATAAATTTGAACCGAAGATCCAACGCATCTTGATCCGGGACATTCCAGTACCCACGTCTCTCCAGTTGTTCTGCTCGCGCCCCGTTTTCGTATAACGGCAGTGTCGCTCCTACGAACTAACATTGCATCTAAGATCCCTATGAAGACAGGGTCGGATACGCCACGCCCACTTCGGCAAGGACCAATGTTCTCACACGGGCTGCGTTAGGAGTGAACCCAGCAGATGCCGCAATAGGTATATGCTGTATACGATAATCTCTTCCTTGTTGGCTGGACTCTGTCCGTGCTACAGAGAGCAGTGCGCTTTAAAATTACGTACAGGGAAGAATTTTTCATCTCGAAGGGAATGTACCTAGGAACACATGATGTTTCCTGGTCGGTTTTCAGTCTAGTGACCGATTTTAGAATCATGTGAAGGAACACACAGCAGAGACCACCATAAGCAATTTCTGGCATTTTCTGCAGTTTTTGTTGCTGTGAGACGTGAGATTGAGTTTTGTGCAGAATTTTTACATATTTTTATTTTTGCACATGTAAGTACTTTACAATATGTTAAAGCTATTGGGAACACATTCAGTTGCAAAATTTTATGGTGAGTACAATTCTATATATTTTTAAAACTAGTGATATAATGTGTGGACGGTGAACCCATATTTTGTCGGTCGTGTACCAACTTTCACCACGGAACGTGTCACATTTGCTAATGAACTGAGTTTCTTTAACTTCATAACAATTTCACCTCTATCGAAAATGAAAATTTGTTTTACTTTCCAATAACCTCTGTTTCAAAATTCATTTTATAACTGGTCTTTGATAATACTTCTAATAAATTTCATATCAATTACTGACTATTGATATGTAGTAGAGCATTAATGTATCAGATAGACTATTGAAAACATTGATACAGACCTTGGCGCCCTTAGGATTTCATGGAAAGGACCCAGATGGAAAGATTAGACGCCAGGGGTTTCCTCTTCAACAACAATCACCGTTTGATAAAAATATAAACACTTCATTAAGACATAAATAACAAGGGCCAGCGACAAACTAGTGCAACTGATTGGTAAGAAAACTGAAAAGCTCCACTAAAGCTATTAACTGACCCATATCTGAAAACAAGAAAAAACTTTAAAGTCAAGCAATATTGTTGCACAAAACTAACGAGAAACAAGAAAAATAATGGAATTATGGCACAACATGCCAGCGAGGATGTTAAAGCCAATAAATAGTGAAATTATTGCCTTTATCAGGGCACTAACATGAAAAGTATTTCCTTTCACAGTTTCTGAAGCATTCAATACCACTTCAGAAAATAAGTGTCTCTCCCAAAAACAACGAGTAATTAAAAAGAGAAAACCCAAAGCAGCCCTGAGAATAATTAACTGACTCAAACTTGCCAACAAACAAGAAGAATTAAAACCATTCAGTACTAAAATTTACTTTTAAAGAAACTGACAATTTGAACAACTTATTTCGCAGAAACACTGTGACAAGAAACGCATCAAAATGTGACAGGACAGCAAATAAAACAGTCAGATCAAAACTCAAGCCAAGAATGCAAAAGTGTACGCAATAATTTTTGACAATGAACTTACTTTTCTACGGGAACCTCGCATTGAGAGAAGCGGGGTCTGTATGCAAACTGAGAACCCCTTGCTGGTGTTACGCACACTGACTAGCATTTCCGACGTTTATGTTGATTTGCAGAAACCAGGAACCTGGTGGAACCGACCGAACGCTACGAAGGGCCTGAGCTTGTTCCTGTGGCTGGAACGGCCCAGCCGAACTTAGATAACACCTAAGGCAGGCGCACCTGATACACAGCAAGTTCCACTAGTTAGGATGCCACTACCAGATCTTCACTTGACCCGCACAGTACGAAAAACATAACGCAAGTCATCTCCTTAGTACACTACTGGCCATTAAAATTGCTACAACAGGAAAATAAGCAGATGATAAATGGGTATTCATTGAACATATATATTATACTAATTGCGTAGATCCTGAGAAATCAGTACCCAGAACAACCACTTTTGGCCGTATAACGACCTTGATACGCCTGGGCATTGAGTCAAAAGACCTTGCATGGCGTTTACAGTTACAGCTGCCCATGCAGCTTCAACACGATACTACAGTTCATCAAGAGTAGTGACTGGCGTATTGTGACGAGCCAGTTGCTCGGCCACCATTCATCAGACGTTTTCAATTGGTGAGGTATCTGGAGAATGTGCTAACCAGAGCATCAGTCGAACATTTTCTGTATCCAGAAAGGGCCGTACAGGACCTGCAACATGCGGTCGTGCATTATCCAGCTGAAATGTAGAGTTACGCAGGGTTCGAATGAAAGGTAGAGCCACGGGTCGTAACACATCTGAAATGTAACGTCCACTGCTCAAAGTGCCGTCATTGCGAACAAGAGGTGACCGAGACGTGTAACCAATGGCACCACATACCATCACGCCGGGTGATACGCCAGTATGGCGATGACGAATACACGCTTCCATTGTGCGTTCACTGCGATGTCGCCAAACACGGATGTGACCATCATGATGCTGTAAACAGCACCTGGATTCATCCGAAAAAATGACGTTTTGCCATTCGTGCACCCAGGTTCGTCGTTGAGTACACCATCGCAGGCGCTCCTGTCTGTGATGCAGCGTCAAGGGTAACCGCAGACACGGACTCCGAGCTGATAGTCCATGCTGCTGCAAACGTCGTCGAATTGTTCGTGAGGATGGTTGTCGTCTTTCAAACGTCCGCATTTGTTGACTCAGGGATCGAGACGTGGCTGCACGATCCGTACAGCCATGCGGATAAGATGCCTGTTATCTCGACTGCTAATGATACGAGGCCGTTAGAATCCAGCACGGCGTTCCGTATTACCCTCCTGAACTCACCGATTCCATAATCTGCTAACAGTCATTGTCTCTCGACCAACGCGAGAAGCAATGTCACGATACGGTACACCACCATCGCAATAAGTTACAATCCGCCCTTTATCAAAGTCGGAAGCGTGATGGTACGCATTTCTCCTCCTTACACGAGGCATCACAACAACGTTTTACCAGGCAACGTCGGTCAACAGCTGTTTGTGTATGGGGAATCGCTTGGAAACGTTCCTCAGGTTGTAGGTGTCGCCACTGGTGCCAACCTTGTGTGAATGCTCTAAAAAGCTAATCATTTGCGTATTACAGCATCTTCTTCCTGTCGGTTTAATTTCGCATCTGTAGCACGTCATCTTCGTGGTGTAGCAGTTTTAATGGCCAGTAGTGTAGTTACATTTAAGTCGGACGAAGTCGTAAATTATCGGGCAACGTGCAAGGGCGCCTGCAGTTCAGTGACCTTAGTGGGACGTGATGTGACAAACATAAGGCAACAGTTAAACAGTTCTCGCCCTAGGCTACATACGAAGTACCAATAAATACAAAGGGCACTACGTTACAATAAAAATATTAAGTGAACTTCATACTATAAACAACTCAGGGCCTTGAGGGTAGTCCTCCACTGATTTCAGTAAGTTTATAAACCAGGAAAAGTGAAAAACTGTTCTAGCTTACAGTCTGTGTCTACCCCGCCAGCAAGCAGATAGGTACATAACATGCCCTGAGCATCAGTCGGCTCAACCACAGGATGACGTAGGACACACCTTAGACTCGGCGGGATCTGTGGGCGACACTAAAACATACTAAAATACGCATGAATTCCTCTTCCATACAAAATCCTTCAACGATTAAGGCTTCTCACTTGCGATCTTAAGACCAACAGCACATAATACATGTAAGTGTTACAGTTTCGGCGAGGCAGAAAGGCTCTGATCGTATCTGAGAGGCTATCTTTCTTTCTCTCATGTCAAGAAGTAAGAGAATAAGACAAGGTGGACACAAAGAATGGATTGAGAGTGCAAGGAAATGTAACACCTCAGCTTCCAACATAATAATCCTATCTAATTTGGATCGAGACAGTAAGAGGAGAGAACGAAGCAAATAAAATCTTCCATGCTAGGCAACATGCGACAAATCCACTGGTTAGTTTAAGAACGACGTCAGCAGGGCACTGCCAGGCCCAGAACAAAACGCACCGCAAACGCCGAGGTATCACCGCAGCACAGGCCTTCACAGACTCTCTAGCCAGACTCCGTCTCCACTCTAGCTTCACTTGCTTCCCCCGAGCCACAACATATCGCCCCGCGGCATACGCCGTCCGCCTACGGCGGCAGACCAAAAATTCAACTTTCTGTGCGGGATCGACTCTGAACGAGCTGCCACGCCCCAACAATGTTATATACAGGGTGGTCCATTGATAGTGATAGGTCAAATATCTCACGAAATAAGCATCAAACGAAAAAACTACAAAGAACGAAAGTCGCTAGCTTGAAGGGGGAAATCAGATGACTCTTTGGTTGGCCCGCTAGATAGCGCTGCCATAGGTCAAACGGATATCAATTGCGGGTTCTTAAATACGAGCCCCCATTTCTTATTACATATTTGTGTTCTACATAAAGAAATATGAAAGTTTTAGTTGGACCACTTTTTTCGCTTTGTGCTACGTCGTATCACATAACATTCATCCAATGCGGACGTTATTTGCTTCGTGATACAGTACCCGTGTTAAAATGGACCGTTTACCAATTGCGGAAAAGGTCGATATCATGTTCATGTATGGCTACTGTCATGAAAATGTCCAACGGGCCTGTGCTATGTATGCTGCTCGATATCCTGGACGACATCATCCAAGTGTCCGGACCGTTCGCCGGATAGTTACGTTATTTAAGGAAGCAGGAAGTGTTCAGCCACATGTCAAACGTCAACCACGACCTGCAACAAAGGATGATGCCCAAGTAGGTGTTTTAGCTGCTGTCTAGCCTAATCCGCACATCTGTAACAGTCAAATTGCGAGAGGATCGGGGATCTCATAAACGTCGGTGTTGACATTGCTACGTCAACATCGATTGCACCCGAACCATATTTTTACTCACCAGGAATTGCATGGCGACGACATTGCACGTCGCGTACAGTTGTGCCACTGGGCACAAGAGAAATTACCGGACGATGACAGATTTTTTGGACGCGTTCTATTTAGCGACGAAGCGTTATTCACCAATAGCGGTAACGTAAACCGGCAAAATATGCACTATTGGGCAACGGAAAAACCACGATGGCTGAGACAAGTGGAACATCAGCAACCTTGGCGGGTTAATGTATGGTGCAGCATTGTGGGAGGAAGGACAATTGGCCCCCATTTTATCTATGGCAATCTAAATGGTGCATTGTATGCTGATTTCCTACGTAATGTTCTACCAATGTTACTACAAGATGTTTCACTGCATTACAGAATGGGGATGTACTTCCAACATGATGGATGTCCGGCACATAGCTAGCGTGCGGTTGAAGCGGTATTGAATAGCATATTTCATGACAGGTGGATTGATTGTCGAAGCACGTTCACCGGATATGACGTCCCCGAATTTCTTTCTGTGGGGAAAGTTGAAGGATATGTGCTATCGTGATCCACCGACAACGCCTGACAACATGCGTCAGCTCATTGTCAATGCATATGCGAACATTACGGAAGGCGAACTACCCGCTGTTGGGAGGAATGTCGTTACACGTATTGCCAAATGCAGTGAGGTTGACAGACATCATTTTGAGCATTTATTGCATTAATGTGGTATTTACAGGTAATCACGCTGTAACAGCATGCTTTCTCAGAAATGATAAGTTCACAAAAGTACACGTATCACATTGGAACAACCGAAATAAAATGTTCAAACGTAACTACGTTCTGTATTGTAATTTAAAAAACCTACTTGTTACCAACTGTTCGTCTAAAATAGTGAGCCATGTGTTTGTGACTATTACAGCGCCATCAGTTACAAAGGGAAAAAAGTGGTCCAACTAAAACATTCATATTTCTTTACATACTACACGAATATGTAATAAGAAGTGGAGGTTCTTATTCTAAAAAAAAACGCAGTTGATATCCGTTTGACCTATGGTAGCGCCATCTGGTTTCCTCCTTCGAGCTAGACAAGTTTCATTCTTTGTATTTTTTTTTTGGTTTAACGCTTATTTCGTGAGATATTTGGTCCGGTCACGATCAATGAACCACACTGTATACATGGGCGTTACAGAAGTGATGGTCAATACTCAGGGATATGACAGGAACGATCATTCGAAACAAAATTTCATGTATATGTGGGCTCTAAATCGCATACCTTTCGAGCTATGAACAACTGTTGGTTTCCGATACTGTGAAAAAAAGTCTCTTCTACTGCATGCTCTTTCCTTTCCATATTTTCGGAAGTGTTAGTATGGACCGAAACAAAAAGGAAATGTGCAGTATAATTGTGCTCTAAAATGCACACATTAAAAGTTATGAGCATTTATTCATTAGAAGACTCGTGTTTCAGAGTAGCGAAGATGAACAAGTACTCATAGATCGTAAGGGATGCATTTTACAGCACATGTTTAATGGAAATATTTTCTCGTTTTGATCCATACTACCACTCTCAAAACATGGAAAGCAAAGGCAATGTATTAGAAGAGATTTGTGTCACAGTATCGAAATCAATAATTGCTCATAACTCATAAGGTATGCGTTTTAGAGCCCAAGTATACTTGACTTTCTTGTTTCAAATACCGTCACTTCTGAAACACACAAGCTGTGTCAACTGTTGTGATCCATCTGAATCGTTACATTATTCTTAAAAAAATCAGGTCTGCCAAGATGACTTGCAAATCTTTACTACTGACTACAGGTTTCAATAGATCTGTGCTTTCATCATCGGAACTTAACGCTAATGTGTTAAAGATCCGATGATAACAGCACAGACCTTTCGACACCTGTAGTCAATAGTAAAGATTTACAAGTGATCTTAGCGAATCTATTTTTTTTAAATAATAGTTAACGTTTCAGTAAAAGATTTGTTCCTATAAACATGACCATGCACCTTGGTACATATTTTCACATTAGAAGAAACCTTACTTCTCTAGAGTAATTTTTGTAACTTCAAAAAGGAGACCACAGCACTAAAAAATTGAATGCCACCATACAATGAGAAAAAACTACAGAGCTGGCTAGAGGCGACAGTCTGAGAAGTGTTCCAAGGTGCAACGCTGTCCCTTACTGAACCATAACGCAGTAAGAACTAAATAAAATTAAACTAACGACTGACTCTGTCACAATTTCTGCACCACACAATAAACCTCATTCTTCTTTTCTTCTAAGCTCTTTATGACCGTATTGATATTACCACAAAATTATCAGCTCTCCAATCTCCGTTTATCACTTCAAAGATAAAATGAGCCTCCTTTGTGCTACTGTAAACTGTACCTACCACAATTCAATCATCATTTTTGGGTTAGTAATGTGTGTCTACTACATTTAAAATTTGCATATTAAATGCACCACAATCATTATTTTGTAGGTTAGTAATTTTACAGTAGCAATATGTCTTCTTCAGTCATAATAATAAACTTCATTGCGCAATTCAGTAGTGTTTCGGAGATACAACACCACTTTCAAGAACTACATTAACGTTTATAGGAAATCGACTTTGACTTCAAACAATGTAAAATGCTATATCGTTTGAAGCCCAGGTGCAAATACGGAAGTATTTTACTTATGCAGAGGACTGTTATTTCGTGGACAACTGCAGGTAAGTGGGTTAGATGCACTGCTCAATACAATAAACATCAATGAGCTACAGTCACAGACAGACCTTTATAAAAATGTTCGTTAGTGATGTATCACAATTTTGATTTCAAACAATACATTTAACAAAAATTTTCAGTCCCATTTTTTCTTAATTGTATTCAGATACCTGATTATTATTGTAGTGCTGACACCACACTCCGACTCCGACTCCGACTCCCTGTCTCCCTTGCAGGACCTGGTTAAGTAAACTAACAATGTAGGAAATAAATACAGATTATATTGCCAGAGCTTTTTTGATGGAGGCCAGTACATTGGAGATAGGCTCGAACGAGAAGTCCGCTGTCTGAGTGGCGGTTTCAAACACTTTGAAAATCTTGGAAATACATACAACTTGCATAGCATCTTTTAAGCCGCCTCACACAGAGTAATATGAGCTGTAATGTAACTACTAGCTCGAGCGACAGTTCCCAAGCACGCCCCATCAGGAGCTAGCCGGCTTCCTTGCAGAAGGCTTCCCAAGTTTTTCGTGATAACTCTGGTGCTATGTTCTGTGTAAGTTTCTGTGAATGCCACCTGCGCTGGCCAATACAGAGTCCTCTTTGGCTTCTGACGTTACAGCCTTCTAGACAGCTATTCGTAAAGGACACTGGTTAACCCACGAGACAAAAGAGAATGCCATGCTCCCACCGGCAATAATTCTCAAACGATTGTAAACAAAGTGCTTGGTGGAAAAATTTAATTCTATTATCTCATAGCTTGATTCGCCAGTTTCGTGATTAAGTGTCTATCATTTCGTTAATAGTCACATTTATTGTGATTTTTCGAGGTTAAACAATTTACTGCATGAATTTCTAATAGTTTTGAATTAAAACTAGAAGCCACTATGAGTTTGTGTTTGCTGCATGTTAGTTCAAACATCACTGCATACGGGATGTAGCTAACACATTCATTTATTCTGTTAACTGGGGAACATGTCTATACCTGTAACCAGTTTCGAGAAAATTGATGGTATGTAGTGCACTCAGTTCCTCCCATGAGTGCAGATGATAAAGCCAGAGTGAAATATTCGTAACACCTCTCGCATCTAAAAAGCAGACTGAGATTTCGAAACTAGATTTTCGAAAATGATAGCACACGAAGAAAAAAATATTTTGCCCTTATCTACTACGATATGAAAGCAACTATAGATTGTTTCACTGGAATAATTTAGTTTTCTAAGAGTCATTGATAGCTGCTGAAACGAGATTTGCTGTGCGTTTTAGAAAACGACAAGTGAAAAATCATACATTTATTTTTGTACCGAAAATGGTTCTTCAATAAACTGCTTTGTTCTGAGAATGGTTTTTTCGTAAACTAGTGACCTGTCTTGGTCTGAGTTTGTAGTTTAATAATGTTTCAAGAGTCCGTCACAGTTTCAACTGCATCAGAATGTTGGTGAAATGACTCTTTGTAAACACTGCTGTGTTTTCAGGAAAAGAAGTAAAATTTAGCTCTACAGCAAAAGAAGTTAGGTATCACTCAAAACTCTCCACTCCCACTCAATAGCTGGAATGTTGTAGTCTCCCTCTATTGTGACAGCATTATCAGGAAACTTACTCATAATATTCTGCAAGTTCACTTTGGAGCCCTCTATCACTAGAGCTTCACACACAGGTGGCCCATTTAATGCTTCTCTTCACCCAGATTATCCGCTACGTAATACTCTTAATAATCTCATCAGAAAGTATCTAATTCTTTTCTGTAATAAATACACCCCAACCACTGGTGTCTAACCGATTCTTGCAATATACATCGTGAACCAGAACTCTACCGTCAAACTTTTGGAGGTTATGCAGGGATACGTTTTGAATATTTTGGTATGAAGCAGCGGTTCTGAAACTTTTTTGGAGACAGAGCCCTTTTGCAATAATACATATTTTACGGATCCCTAAAATGAGTAGAATCTGGTTTCATCTTTAATTATAATCATTTAATGAAATTCGTACAAATATAGGTGCATTATACCCTAGTGACTTCTCCAACAATAAACATAACAGCACATATCAACACAACTTATTTTTCTTATTTTTCACCAACTGTTTAATGTCAGTCTTGATAGAAGACAATTGAAGCATGTTAGATTCAATACAGTTCAATGAGGTATTTCGCATTTGTAGCTGCGTATGATAAGAATCCCATTTCACAACAGTATGTCGTTGGGAATGGGGAAAGAACTGTCGGAGCCTGTGTGGCAACTCGAGCCGGTCGATGTGACAAAGCGGTTCTAGGCGCTTCAGTCCGGAACCGCGCTGCTGCTACGGTCACAGGTTCTAATCCTGCCTCGGGCATGCATGTGTGTGATGTCCTTAGGTTAGTTAGATTTAACTAGTTCTAAATCTAGGCAACTGATGACCTCAGATGTTAAGTCCCATTTTGCTTAGACTCATTTCAACCATTTGAACCATTTTGTGGCAAATTGTATATTTCAACATGAGCCCTGTACCAATGCTTATCAAGTGACATTGTTCTGAAAAATGATTTCATACTTGGATGTGATGCCACTTCTAAAAAGCATTCAAAGATTTAGTTTGATATATTTTCTGGCTTCACCAAATTCGGTAGAAAAAGATTCTGAACCCATGAATTCAGTTTCAGTTTTGTGTTGTGCTCTTAAAGAAAATATGTCTCAAAATGTGCGCACGTCATGGAGACGCCGGACCACTTGGTTCAAATGGCTCTGAGCACTATGGGACTTAACATCAGAGGTCGTCAGTCCCCTAGAACACTACTTAAACCTAACTAACCTAAAGACATAACAAACATACATGCCTGAGGCAGGATTCGAACCTGTGACCGTAGCCGTAGCGCGGTTCCAGGATAAAGCGCCTAGAACCACTCGGTCACACCAGCTGGCACCGCCGGACCAATTATTTAAATATTTAATTATGTAATTCTACTGCCTCACTAACGAAGACAGCATTGAAAAGCTATCTAGTTGCAGGAGTGCTAGTTCTGCAAGGTTCGCAGGAGAGTTTCTGTAAAGTTTGGAAGGTAGGAGACGAGATACAGGCAGAAGTAAAGCTGTGAGTAGCGGCCGTGAGTCGTGCTTCGGTAGCTCAGATGGTAGATCACTTGCCCGCGAAAGGCAAAGGTCCCGAGTCTCGGTCGGGCACACAGTTTTAATCTGCCAGGAAGTTTCATATCAGCGCACACAACGCTGCAGAGTGAGAATCTCATTCTCGAATATTCTTGTTAAGGTCTTACCCCGGACAACCATCCATCCTAGGTGTGGAGCAGTAGTGTTTCATATCCGCTCCCGTAATATTCCTACAACTAAGAAAACAATCGGCACTGAAGAGGTGGTGACTTAACGCAACTGATTATTTTCACCGCTTCATCAGTAACCAATTTCAGAATTTGGTGGCATGTTCTTTACCACGAGCGCTCGTTTATGTAGGATAAAGTGAAACTTCAGTTTGGCGCTTTGCTTTTTATTAGTGATACCGCTCCTGCTAAGTTGCCCGTCACTGTCGTCGTCTCATTAGAAAAAAAAAGAAAAAAGAAACAAACCAGCCAGTCGTGATGGTTTATTAAAAAAATTGTTAATTGTGTTACAAATTTCTTTCCTGGCAGCGCTCGTTGGTAGTGCACATAAGCAAGTCTTCGTCTAGTGAATATTTAAATGTATATCACGCAGTTATCGGCAATATGGTCAGTCCAGCGACATCAATTGATTCATCCATTTGCAAGCCGAATTTGTTGTGTTGAATGCGACCAACTACTTCTCAGATATAGCCTGCGAGATCGTTAATTCTATGCGAAAGAGTGTTATTCGAAAACGGCGGTGTATAAAGATACTTTCCTGTTTTTTCATCGAGCATACATTACGTTATGTCTGCCACATAAATTTTTATGAAATTCTCAGCGGTAGTGTGCGCTTCACCTGCGATAGCAAACCAAATACAATGCATCCATTGCTGTTTCATTCACCGTTTTGATTGCATACCTCATGGTTTTTTGAACTGTTAATAATTTTTCTCTCTTACGTACTAAAATTTTTTCATTGTTGTTGTTGCTATCTGAGTGTTTAGTTTCTAAATGCTTGTGCATCTTAACATCTAACATGGAACTATTCAGAAATAGATTGCTGCATAATATGCAGAGAGATGAGTCGTTAGAGCCAACAGTTTTTCTCACGTGTAGTGAGTCGTTAGACATATTACTGCTTGAAACTACAATGTTAGATGTTACATTACCTTCTTGACGCTCATAATCCTTGTCAGAAATCTTTGACATTGACTGCATCTTCCAGATGAACCACCTTTAAACTTTGAATGCAGGATTTTTAAAAAATACCTTTAAGGCAATGCTCCATTCCATTTGAAATCAACAATTTAATTTTACAATATGAGAAACATGGTGGAATAACATAGTCAAATGATATTGAATTTTACAACCATAAGAAGTAAAAAACAAATACGAATCGTATATAAATCCATACCGAACCGATCTGCGAGTTTCAATCGCGTACTGGACTTGGAACTGTACCATGTGCCGTGAGGCGCAAGTTTAGATACAGTGCTAGGAGGTAAAGAGTAGACAGCGAAGTGCAAAATCGTTCGTGGCGGTCTGATGTGTTTGTGGATGAGAGAGAGATGGAAAGAGCGTAGTGAATGTTCGCGGTGTATCTATAGATGAAACAGTGTGCAGCGAGAGAAAGAAAGAGAGAGAGAGAGAGAGAGAGAGAGAGAGAGAGAGGCAGGGAGGGAGAAAGCGTCAGCATGGTTGCTATGTGCGTGTGTATGGGTCAATATTGGGTCGCCATATACCGACTCGCGTAAGCTAAAGTCTATTGTCTGTCATTTTTCATCACAGCATTATTGTAGATTTATTACGGTGCTTGTCGCCCTGATTTTGGCTGTTTCGCATTGCGAGAAAAATAACTATTATAAAACCGACATTGCTGTGATATTTATAAGACTCGCTTTTCATATTGTGTGGCCAGACTTGATGTGCATTGTTATTTAGGTTGATATTATTTTCGCGGAGCCCTCGCGGAAGTCTTCAGGTCTGCGCAGAAAACACTTTGAGCGTTGCTGGTGTACACCACCCATGGGCCCAGGCGGCTCGTTACAGAGCTACAGAAATTTCGATAGGTTTCTTGCCCCGAATAGCTCTGTACCTGTGTGGCACTGAACGTAGTGCACGCTAGTGTAAATGTGGAGGGTATGAGTTGTCCAGGCGATACCTTCTGTTGACAACAGCACTACCCATTTTACTCTTCGCCCTCCAGCCTACATTCAGCATGTTAGGTTCTATCTTGTGTTTGTTTCTCAGGCAGTGCTGGCTGTACGTTAACAGCGATACACAGCTGTACAGACGGGTTCACTGCTACAACGGATGACTGATATGCACTTCGTGTATGGGTCCACTGAGGAAGAGCGTCACAACACTACGATCAGTTCCTCCTACAGCGACAGTAACCACATCGCCGCAAGTGTTTCATCTCAGAGTTGTTACAGTACCCTGTGTTGTATGTTGTGTTGAAGCAAAGCAAGCGCTGTATCATGTGTGGGATAGAGGCGAACAAGTGTGCCGGGGCTTGGTTTAAATGGTTCAAATGGCTCTGAGCACTATGGGACTTTACTAATGAGGTGTGTGGCGGAGGGCACTTTACGTGCCACTGTCATTACCTCCCTTTCCTGTTCCAGTCACGTATCGTTCGCGGGAAGAACGACAGCCGGAAAGCCTCCGTGCGCGCTCGAATCTCTCTAATTTTACATTCGTGTACTCCTCGGGAGGTATAAGTACGGCGAAGCAAAATATTCAATACCTCATCCAGAAACGCAACCTCTCGAAATCTGGACAGCAAGCGACACCGCGATGCAGAGCGCCTCTCTTGCAGAGTGTGCCACTGGAGTTTGCTAAACATCTCCGTAACGCTATCACGGTTACCAAATAACCCTGTGACGAAAAGCGCCGCTCTTCTTCGCGTCTTCTCTATCTCCTCTGTCAACCCGACTTGGTAGGGATCCCACACTGATGAGCAATACTCAAGTATAGGTCGAACGAGTGTTTTGTAAGCCACTCCTTTGTTGATGGAATACATTTTCTAACGACTCTCCCAATGAATCTCAACCTGGCACACGCCTACCAACAATTAATTTTATATGTCCATTCCACTTCAAATCGTTCCGCAAACATACTCCCAGATATTTTACAGAAGTAACTGCTACCAGTGTTTGTTCTGCTATCATATAATCATACACTAAGGGATCCTTGTTTCTATGTATTCGCTATACATTACATTTGTCTATGTTAATGGTCAGTTGCCACTCCCTGCACCAAGTGCCTATCTGCAGCAGATATTCCTGCATTTCGCTACAATTTTCTAATGCTGCAACTTCTCTGTATGCTACAGCATCATCCGCGAAAAATCGCATGGAACTTCCGACACTATCTACTGAAAAGCAATGGTCCCATAACACTGGGACTGATGACCTCAGACGTTAAATCCCAAAGTGCTCAGAGCCATTTGAACCATTTGATAAATGATTCCGTAAACGCGCACCACACAGTGACTTTCTCAGGATGAAGTGGTACTGGTTGATTCGTGTGGCTTCAATGCCTTCAATGGAGCTACTATCTTGCAGATAGTCCTACAGCTAGAAGTCACACGGATTAAGATTAGGTGATCGGGGCGGCCAGGTTGTAGGGAAATGGCGGCTACTAATTCTAGCATTTCCGAAATGGCGCTTCAGCAGCTGCTTAACTGGATTTGCAATGTGCGGAGGTGCGGTATCTTGCGTAAAAATGATCCCATCCACACATCCACGCTGTTGGACAGCTGGAATGACGTGGGTACGCAAAAAACACCCATAGCGCTTACTAGTGACGGTACAGGGAACCGGGCCGGAAACACCTGTCTCTTCGGAAAAATGTGGCCCTTTGATAAATGATGCCGTAAAGCCGCACCACACACTGACCTTCTCGGGAAGAAGTGGTACTGGTTGATTCGTGTGTGGATTTTCCGTTGCTCATATTCGACAATTCTGAGTATTGACATATCCTGTCAGATGGAAGTGGTTCAAATGGCTCTGAGCACTATGGGACGCAATTGCTGTGGTCATTAGTCCCCTAGAACTTAGAACTACTTAAACCTAACTAACCTAAGGACATCACACACATGCCCGCGGAAGGATTCGAACCTGCGACCGTAGCAGTCGCACGGTTCCGGACTGCGCGCCTAGAATCGCGAGACTACCGCGGCCGGCGATGGAAGTGGGATTCCACAAAATCTGCCACGGCCATTTACTGTTCACTTCCTTTCGAGCAACAAATTCTAAAGCAAAGGTCTTTCTTGCTGGCAGGATAACAGGAAGCGACTCGTGCACATGCGTAATTTTGAATGGTCAGCAAACAAGGATGTTTCGCAGGATTTTACACACCGTGCTCCTGCATTGCTGTGGCCACTGCTTCTACTGACGTATAATCAATTCGTTTCTTCCCTCTACCAGGTCGTATACCAAAAGAACCTATCTTTTAGAATTTCCGATAATTTTCTCCAAACCTACGGCAGTCATCAGACCAACGCCAGTTCTCAGCCGGCCCCGGTGGTCGAGCGGTTCTAGGCGCTTCAGTCCGGAACTGCGCGACTCCTACGGTCGCAGGTTCGAATTCTGCCTCGGGCATGGATGTGTGTGATGTCCTTAGGTTAGTTACGTTTAAGTAGTTCTAAGTCTAGGAGACTGATGACCTCAGATGTTAAATCCCATAGTGCTCAGAGCCATTTGAACCATTTGACTCGCCATTGCTGCTATTAGGCTACGCTCACAGTGTCTCGGATGTCGGTGGATTCCAGCGATGGCCGACATCGGCCGGAGACGTCCGATTTTTTCAAATCAGTACCCCATTATGTGTGCGTTCACACTATAGCCGATCTCATCTCCCGAGGTTACAGACTTCGATTGTTTGTTTTCTTCGTTCAAATTGACCGTCGTTCTTGCTCAAGAACTATGGGGCGATAGAAGCTGATTAGCTTAGTCCAAGAAAGAGTGGCATCCCGATGATAAAAATATCATTATCGGTATATAGTTCGGACTATATTGGCTGAATCGAAGGTTTATTTGAAACCTTAAAGAGGCAAAATCTATATTGGAAATATTAGGCATAGATTATAAACTCAAAAATTAATTTGTTCAGGTGAAAAGCGCAGCGTATCTTATATGATTATAGCTGCTGTACTGGATCTTTTTTGTGATAGGTTGTCAGTAGTTGTCTACAAATTATTATGACGGCTTACGGCAGTAGGTTAGTGCTTTTCTAAATATGAAGTGGTTTGCAAATGTGTTGTAGGGTGCCTATTTCCGCTTTCAAGTTCTTTAGGTTATCAAAGTATCTTTAGCCACACTTCGTGCTTGTCTTTTAGTCGTGTGCTAAACGACGGTCATTGGAGGTTAATTGACGTACGTCTGCACAACTTGCCGGCCGCGGTGGTCTCGCGGTTCTAGGCGCGCAGTCCGGAACCGTGCGACTGCTACGGTCGCAGGTTCGAATCCTGCCTCGGGCATGGATGTGTGTGATGTCATTAGGTTAGTTAGGTTTAAGTAGTTCTAAGTTCTAGGGGACTGATGACCACAGCAGTTGAGTCCCATAGTGCTCAGAGCCATTTGAGCCATTTGAATCATTTTCGTCTGCACAACTTTCAGTAAATACCGGAAACAGAGTGTTCATAACTTGCTTTTCAATGCCACCACGTATTATCTCGTATATGTAACAGAACGTATCTCACGTCATCTCATATATCTGTAAAACTTGGGTGGTTATTCTGATAACTGAGGACACAGTGTATAGTACTCATCACGTTCTTTACGAGACAGGAAAACTCGTTCACATGCGTTCGCGTTCGAGTCTCTGCACTAGCATAAGCCGCTATGCAGCACTCGTATGCAAGCATTAAGGCGTCGTGAAACCGACCCCGCCCTAAGAGGTTAAAATACAAAGAATAGATTCTAATCTAACCTAACGTCGTTAACCCTGCCAGAAACTGGCGAAGGCCAACGGACGCACTATGACCACTCTGTCGGCCGATGTTATCGGGCGATCTCTGGCGACGGTGTCTGGTGACCGATGCCGATGCCACTGCGAACACAGCTTTAGATGGATCCGTTATCAGAACTGACCTGCCGTACTTCACAGCTGGCTCTTCTCCCTGCTGTCGCGATCGCCCGGTTCGCTCGATATTCCCACACTCCCCACACCACGCCATAGCTGCTCTGCTTGCGAGTAAGAGAACAGACACGAGTGCTCACACTCAAATTCTACAAGTAATTAGCACTGTTTACAGCCTCACCGTGTTCTCCACAGACTATGCTGTCCACTGGGGCCTCCTGTGGGTATTCAACAGACGGCGCCGTTGTTACGTCATCTGGTGTAATGCGACGGCGTCTCGCGTGCTGTCAAGCGCAACGATTCCGATAAGGAAACTCGTCTAAATTTACATACAGCCTGTTCGCGCTATTTCTTTCGCGGGTTATCTGTTGATGAAACGACGCGCCATCTCTATGCAAGCCGTTTCGGGACGAATGCTAAGAGGGGCGTTACGTAGGAAATGCAACAGATCTTTTTCATACTCCAACTGCAACTGAAAAAGTGCTGAATTTGCTGTGGGACATCATGGAATATTCCCGCTTCGGCCCCTATACACGGTGTTACAAAAAGGTACGGCCAAACTTTCAGGAAACATTCCTCACACACAAATAAAGAAAAGATATTATGTGGACATGTGTCCGGAAACGCTTAATTTCCATGTTAGAGCTCATTTTAGTTGCGTCAGTATGTACTTCACTTCCTCGATTCACCACCAATTGACCCAATTGAAGGAGGGTAATGTTGACTTCGGTGCTTGTGTTGACATGTGACTCATTGCTCTACAGTACTAGCATCAAGCACATCAGTACATAGCATCAACAGTTTAGTGTTCATCACGAACGTGGTTTTGCAATCAGTGCAATGTTTACAATTGCGAAGTTGACAGATGCCCATTTGATGTATGGATTAGCACGGGGCAATAGCCGTGGCGCGGTACGTTTGTATCGAGACAGATTTCCAGAACGAAGGTGTCCCGACAGGAAGACGTTCAAAGCAATTGATCGGCGTCTTAGGGAGCACGGAACATTCCAGCCTATCACTCGGGACTGGGGAAGACCTAGAACGACGAGGACACCTGAAATGGAAGATGCAGTTCTTCATGCAGTTGACGATAACCCTAATGTCAGCGTCAGAGAAGTTGCTGCTGTACAAGGTAACGTTGACCACGTCACTGTATGGAGAGTGCTACGGGAGAACCAGTTGTTTCCGTACCATGTACATCGTGTGCAGGCACTAGCAGCAGCTGATTGGCCTCCATGGGTAAACTTCTGCGAATGGTTCATCCAACAATGTGTCAATCCTCATTTCAGTGCAAATGTTCTCTTTACGGATGAGGCTTCATTCCAACGTGATCAAATTGTAAATTTTCACAATCAAAATGTGTGGGCTGACGAGAATCCGCACGCAGATGTGCAATCACGTCATCAACACAGATTTTACCGCGCGACTGCTACGGTCGCAGGTTCTAATCCTGCCTCGGGCATGGATGTGTGTGACGTCCTTAGGTTAGTTAGGTTTAAGTAGTTCTAAGTTCTAGGGGACTGATGACCACAGATGTTAAGTCCCATAGTGCTCAGAGCCATTTGAACCATTTTGAACACAGATTTTCTGTGAACGTTTGGGCAGGGTTTGTTGGTGATGTCTTGATTGTGCCCCATGTTCTTCCACCTACGCTCAATGGAGCACATTATCACGATTTCATACGGGACACTCTAACTGTGCTGCTAGAACATGTGCCTTTACAAGTACGACACAACATGTGGTTCATACACTATGGAGCTCCTGGACATTTCAGTCGAAGTGTTCGTACGCTTCTCAACAACAGATTCGGTGACCGATGGATTGGTAGAGGCGGACCAATTCCATGGCCTCCACGCTCTCCTGACCTCAAACCTCTTGACTTTCATTTATGGGGGCATTTGAAAGCTCTTGTCTACGCAACCCCGGTACCAAATGTAGAGACTCTTCGTGCTCGCATTGTGGACGGCTGTAATACAATACGCCATTCTCCAGGACTGCATCAGCGCTTCAGGGATTCCATGCGACGGAGGGTGGATGCATGTATCCTCGCTAACGCAGGGCATTTTGAACATTTCCTGTAAGAAAGTGTTTGAAGTTACTCTGGTACGTTCTGTTGCTGTGTGTCAATTCCATGATTAATGTGATTTGAAGAGAAGTAATAAAATGAGCTCTGACATGGAAATTTAGCGTTTCCGGACACATGTCCACATAACATCCTTTCTTTATTTGTGTGTGAGGAGCGTTTCCTGAAAGTTTGGCCGTATCTTTTTGTAACACGCTGTAGTTTAGTGGGTGGCGACGTTATAAGTAGCCTTCCAAATGACGTCTGTAATGGAGGTGCGTTCGAAGCAGAGAGCTGTCACTTAGTTTCTTTTAGCAGAAATCCGGAGCATTTGAGATATCCTCGGGCGCTTGACCTGCTACGAATCTGCCGTCATCGCCAAAAAATGGTTTAAATGGCTGTAAGCGCTACGGAACCAAACATCTGAGGTCATCAGTCCCCTAGACTAAGACCTACTTAAACCTAACCTAAGGACATCACACGGATCTATGCCCGAGGCAGGATTCGAACCTGCGACCGTAGAGCAGCGCGCTTCCGGTCTGAAGCGCCTAGAACCGCTCGGTCACAGCGGCCGGCGCTGTCATCGCAACGAGGTCGTGCAAACCGTCCGCACACAGCGGTGACTCCTGCAACGTCGCAACGTACGGACACTCTCCTTCGAGGTAATCAACTGATCACAAAGACCAAGTTGGTCTACTGGACGACTTGGTTGGTAATGCTGACTCATTCCTCCGCCTGTCGGTTTGCTCAAAGGTGTGAGCCCGTCCGGTCACTGCCTAACAGAAGACCACAAACGTCAACGAAGAAACATCAGTGCGGAATCGCTTGCGCGTCGCGATGCTGATCGCGACATTTTTCGTCAAACGTCGGCACAGGCGATGAAAAACGGTTTCATCTATTCAAAAAGGGAACAAAACGGCAATCAATCGAGTGGCGCCATGCCACCTCTCCTCCGAAGAAAAAGTTTAAAGCCGCTCACTCAGCTGGTAAAACCACGGAGACGGTTATTCTGTTTGATGTCTTCCCTCATGGTGCAACAGTCAACTCCAACTATTGCACCACCCTCACGTCTTCAGCATGCGAACAATCTTCTCGCTCTCCATGAGAACGCAAGGCCTCACACAAATCTGCGACCGAGCGAGGTGGCGCAGTGATTAGCACACTGGACTCGCATTAGGGAGGACGACGGTTCAATCCTGATTCCGGCCATCCTGATTTAGGTTTCCCGTGATTTCCCTAAATCGCTCCAGGCAAATACCAGGATGGTTCCTTTGAAAGGACACGGCCGACTTCCTTCCCCGTCCTTTCCTGATCCGATGAGACCGATGACCTCGCTGTTTGGTCTCTTCCCCCAAAGAACCCAACCCAACAAATCTGCGCATCCGAGAGCTCACAAAATTTTCTTGGACTGTTCTTCCTCATCCACCTCACAGGCCGAATCTCACGCCTTCCGACTCCCATATGTTTGGACCAATTTAGGATGCATTCCGTGTGAAGCAGTACCTGGATGTTGAGGACGTTACTGATCCAGCAAGAAATTCCTACATCAACCAGCATAGTGGTGCCACTCGGGCATAGAGGCTCACCCACTGAGGTAGGGTCGCACTACACGAGGGTCACGTTGAGAAACAGGTTTCTACAGCCAAAAGAGTAGGTAATGATATGATGCATTGGAATACTGAATAAAACGAAACCACTTTCAGAATAAAAAAAATTGTGTTGCCTTCCTTAACAAACGCACCTCGTAAATACGTTAGGAGGTGATAGTATGGACAACGTCAAACAAAACATTCCATATAACATGACCAATTCTTAATGGTTACAGAAATACTGTTGTTAGAATGCAACACAGAGACACACAGACTGTGTTAAGCAAAGACAAAGTTCGTAGAGGATTTTTATAAATCCCGCCTTATACTTCACTGCAGTTCCGAATTCTCTTGGCAGCTCATTCGTATCTCTTCTGAGGTCTTATTGGTGTCCTATTAGGGCAACACGATTCACAAGCCGAACACTTAATTCACACCTGGTATTTACGTTTTCCTTGTATAGCTCGCATTTCAACCGCCTACACAGGCAAAAGCATAAAGAAGTAACCGTTGAGGGCCTAGGTAGCCCAGAAAAGTATTTCTGCCGACCCATTTTCCGGCAAATGTTAGCTTTAGATAATGTGCCGCCTAGCAGTTAGAAAATGCATATCTTTTCCAATACTGATGGAAAGTCCTTTTGAAGGTAGTCCAGATAACGGGGCCTTGAAAGGCAATGCTTTAACGATACCTTAGCAATGGCCAACGAATTAGAACCACAGTTCGGCTCTGACGTCACCCGAGGCAGAGCGAGATCCGACATTTGACAGACGTGGATCTTAAGTGGCTGAGTGCGAAGTGAACCTTACTGAGGAAACATCTGTTGTTCAAATATAGCTCAAATGCCTCTGAGCACTATGGGACTCAACGTCTGAGGTCATTAGTCCCCTATAAATTAGAACTAGTTAAACCTAACTAACCTAAGGACATCACACACATCCATGCCCGAGGCAGGATTCGAACCTGCAACCGTAGCAGAACATCTGTTGTCTACGGCTATCTGCATACTGCAGGAACCTCCGAATGACCGATATCTCGGGCACATAATCTTTAATAACATATTTATAAATTATTTATGAAACCTTTTAATTTTTACTTGTACACAGTTAAACTGTTTGAAATCACTGAAAATGTTTCAGCTCGCTAGAATGAAAACTTTGCCTACTAGAATTTTTATAGAGGAACTAAGGGCGGATCGTTACCTCTGAACCTTATCTTTACTAGAACTTATGTCAGCAGTTATTAATAATAAAACTCTCAAATTTAGTATGGCCCTATCATTTGGTATGTTTTATCATCCACTTAAACTAAAATACTCTATCATTAAAATCACAGGTACTTAATGTACAAATATTGGGTACATTTTAGTTACAAAATTGGTTTTTTACTTAATTACTCAAAAACTGTAAGAAGTAGCTTAACATGGTCTTTCAGTTATTAATTTTGGTGTGAACTGAAGCATAAAACAAATTTTCATATTCTAAGTCCTTTATTTAGCACCTCTGATTTTTCCTAAAACCGTAGGTTCCGGTGTTAATTTTTGTTATATGGTTTTGGAAACCTGCACCACTTATTTATGATTTCTAACTGCACCTTCGCATCAATTTCTGGCTTTCTAGCTTCATTGTTTAGCACCACTTATTTTTCTCTTAAAACGGCATTTTCACGTAAACTATTAAGTCTAGAACATAAAGACTTGGTATTTGGAACATTATAAGACTAAACTATATTTTAACAAAGTTTTAAACATAAATTTTCATTTTTAATTTCATACTTCATTGCGGTGCAATACTTGCGCGCTACGCGCAGACGCGTTAAGGCGACGTGGCGCTACTAGCAGTGAACTGGGGTAAGTCCTGGCAGGCTGGCCGTTGTGACCGAGCGGTTCTAGGCGCTACAGTCTGGAACCGCGAGACTGCTACGGTCGCAGGTTCGAATCCTGCCTCGGGCATGAATGTGTGTGATGTCCGTAGGTCAGTTAGGTATAAATAGTTCTACGTTCTAGGGGACTAATGACCACAGCAATTGCGTCCCATAGTGCTCAGAGCCATTTGAACCACTTCCATCTGACAGGATATGTCAATACTCAGAATTGTCGAATATGAGCAACGGAAAATCCACACACGAATCAACCAGTACCACTTCTTCCCGAGAAGGTCAGTGTGTGGTGCGGCTTTACGGCATCATTTATCAAAGGGCCACATTTTTCCGAAGAGACAGGTGTTTCCGGCCCGGTTCCCTGTACCGTCACTAGTAAGCGCTATGGGTGTTTTTTGCGTACCCACGTCATTCCAGCTGTCCAACAGCGTGGATGTGTGGATGGGATCATTTTTACGCAAGATACCGCACCTCCGCACATTGCAAATCCAGTTAAGCAGCTGCTGAAGCGCCATTTCGGAAATGCTAGAATTAGTAGCCGCCATTTCCCTACAACCTGGCCGCCCCGATCACCTAATCTTAATCCGTGTGACTTCTAGCTGTAGGACTATCTGCAAGATAGTAGCTCCATTGAAGGCATTGAAGCCACACGAATCAACCAGTACCACTTCATCCTGAGAAAGTCACTGTGTGGTGCGCGTTTACGGAATCATTTATCAAATGGTTCAAATGGCTCTGAGCACTTTGGGATTTAACGTCTGAGGTCATCAGTCCCAGTGTTATGGGACCATTGCTTTTCAGTAGATAGTGTCGGAAGTTCCATGCGGCTTTTCGCGGATGATGCTGTAGCATACAGAGAAGTTGCAGCATTAGAAAATTGTAGCGAAATGCAGGAATATCTGCTGCAGATAGGCACTTGGTGCAGGGAGTGGCAACTGACCATTAACATAGACAAATGTAATGTATAGCGAATACATAGAAACAAGGATCCCTTAGTGTATGATTATATGATAGCAGGACAAACACTGGTAGCAGTTACTTCTGTAAAATATCTGGGAGTATGTTTGCGGAACGATTTGAAGTGGAATGGACATATAAAATTAATTGTTGGTAGGCGTGTGCCAGGTTGAGATTCATTGGGAGAGTCGTTAGAAAATGTATTCCATCAACAAAGGAGTGGCTTGCAAAACACTCGTTCGACCTATACTTGAGTATTGCTCATCAGTGTGGGATCCGTACCAAGTCGGGTTGACAGAGGAGATAGAGAAGACGCAAAGAAGAGCGGCGCTTTTCGTCACAGGGTTATTTGGTAACCGTGATAGCGTTACGGAGATGTTTAGCAAACTCCAGTGGCACACTCTGCAAGAGAGGCGCTCTGCATCGCGGTGTCGCTTGCTGTCCAGATTTCGAGAGGTTGCGTTTCTGGATGAGGTATTGAATATTTTGCTTCGCCGTACTTATACCTCCCGAGGAGTACACGAATGTAAAATTAGAGAGATTCGAGCGCGCACGGAGGCTTTCCGGCTGTCGTTCTTCCCGCGAACGATACGTGACTGGAACAGGAAAGGGAGGTAATGACAGTGGCACGTAAAGTGCCCTCCGCCACACACCGTTGGGTGGCTTGTGGAGTATAAATGTAGATGTAGATTTCGTAATAGATACTGTACGTGATCCCGGAAACACTTCGATCGGCTGTGGAACATGTTGTTTCTCGATTTCAACTTGTTGCAGAAAACGGCGCACAGCATATTGAACATGTTTTACGCCAGTTACGCGGAAATTAATAATCAGATTTGATTTTGATTGATGCTTTTTATGGAACTTTTGGCCTCAGGACAATTACAAATCGAGGTGAGTGATTTTTTTTTATTTTGGCCCCAGGACAATTAAAAACCAATTTTTCCCATGTGATTTGATATGACCTTGCCCCAGTGGATGGGCCTACGTAACTGACAGTACACCCATGCACACGGAGTAGTACAGTTTGTTTAACGTCAAACGTACACTTTGGGCAATGTCGTACTCGACCACTATTAAATTACGATGCTTAAGCGGCATCTATTGTCACTTTTTGTAACTATTTATTTTTCTTCTTCCATACGTTTTCCCTTCTCCGATAATATTCTGTTGCAATTTGACATCATTCACCGGTGGTGTTATTTCTTCCGCGTTTTATAATCATCCTGTATTTTAGTATCTCTTAATAAAGAATTTGAGCAACATTTCCAAGAAAGTGATAGTGATCTGTTCTCCTCTCCTTATTCATTGGATATTGAAGAGATTTATTCTGAAGTACAACTAGAAATTATTGGCCTGCAGTGTGCCAGAGAACGCAGAGACAAGTGTCAGTACAAGAAAAACATCTCGGAATTTTATAGATGCATGCCTTAGGGTATATTTCCTCGATTCCGCAAACAAACGGCTGCAACAATTTCCGTGTTCGGTGCCACGTATGTCTGCGAACTATTTTTCTCTGCAATAAGACGCGCTACCTGATCTGAATCTAAATTGCACACACAGAAACAATTCTTACAGGGAAAAACTAAAAGAGAACAGAAAGTACCACAATTTATTGACTTTATATTCGTGTAAAGGCTCATACTGTAAACGACGAAAAATGTAAAAGTATAAATTAATAAGATTCCATTGATCAACCAGAACATTATAAAACAAGGACGTGCTATCGATGTAAAAAGCACCCAGGCGTTAACAGCGCCACCTGGCGAGGAATGACTGCTCTCAGACACAGAAACGGTGCATTTAGTATCACAGAGCCTGCTATCCGTGCGTACAAAGTGGAAGGGGCGCGATTAATTTGCATTTGACGGAGGGCAGATTGTGATGACACGTAGGCTCGGCATGAGCATTTCGGAATCTGCACGACTTGTCGAGTGTTCGAGGAGTGCCGTGGTGAACATCTGCAACAGGTGATGAAACCAAATTAAAACCATGTACAGACGTCTTGAGACTAGGCGGCCACCTCTTATTACAGAATGAAATGATAATTAAATCAATACCTTAAGCTCTCGACAGGCGTTGATATACATCAACGGGGACAGTTGAAAATGTGTGCCCCCACCGGGACATGAACTCGGGGTCTACTGCTTACATGGCAGACGCTCTATCCATCTGAGCCACCGAGGGCACACATTATCATGTGTGCGACTGTAGGGATTTATCCCTTGCACGCTCACCGTGAGACTCAAATTCCCAACTTAATGTGCACACACTACATTCGTAGGGCCCCTGAACATTACACTCATTGCTCGCGGCAGACAAACTTAGGGCGAGTGACGTTAGAGTTCGGGCAATGCGTGTGCATCCAGCACAGAAGAAGAAGGTCAATGGCTGGTTAGCCTTAACTATATATGAAGATAGTATCTGTTCTTTCGGACTTGTCCGTAATAACAGATACCATCTTCATATATCTCATTACAGAGGTCGGACGTCCTAGGCTGGGCAGACTAGTAAAACAGGACAGTCGACAAATTTTCTTCGAACTAACTTAAGACTTCATAGCTGGGCAGACTACTAGTATGTCCAACACACACTGCACTGAACGACCCATGCATATACCACTGTTAACAACACAACTTTGGAAACTACGATTGAAATGGGCATGTGACCATCGGCACTGTACGTTGGCTCAGTGGCAGAGCATCGCAATATCTGATGAATCCCGACATCTCCTTCATGCTGGCAGGAGGGTGCGAATCCGTCGTTTTCCAGAGGAACAGCTCCTTAACATCCGTACCGCGGGCCGGAGACAAGGTGGCGGTGACTCTATTATGCTCTGGGGAACATTCGCGTGGCCATCCATGGGTGCAATGGAGCTGCTGAAGGACTATGACGGCCAAGCAGTATCGACACTGGTTGCAGACAACGTACACCTCTCCACGATGATCATGTTTTCCGGGCGGCAGTGGCATTTTTCAACAAGATAACGCTCCATGTTACAAGGTCAGGAGTGTGATAGAGTGGTTCGACGAACACAGTGGCGGGTTGTAATTGATATGCTGCCCCCCCCCCCCCCCCAGCTCGCCGTATCTAAACCAGATTGAATACGTCTGGGAAGTAATTGGAATGGCGTCAGAGCTCATCGCCTCCCTCCCCGGAATTTACTGGAATTTGGCGTGGCCGATGAAAGAGACAGGCAACGGCGCATACGCTACAAAAAAATGACTCTGAGCACTATGGGACTTAACTGCTGTGGTCATCAGTCCCCTAGAACGTAGAACTGCTTAAACCTAACCAACCTAAGGGCATCACACACATCAATGCCCGAGGCACGATTCGAACCTGCGACCGTAGCGGTCACGCGTTTCCAGACTGGAGAGCCCAGAACCGCGCATACGTTACAAGCTGACTGCCACGTGAACAGGGTAGGGCTGAGGCCGTTGGCTCAGCCCAGAAGGCGAATGACGTTTCTAAATCTTTTGACTCATAATTGACTGTTTACCTACAAACAATAAATGCTTCTTCTGATAGATTCCGCTCTTTTGGACTCTTGCTGAATACCCGAACTGCAACGGAACATAACTTTGCGGCAAAGTGTAGTTTGGCTCTGAGCGCTATTGGACTTAACTTCTAAGGTCATCAGTCCCCTAGAACTTAGAACTACTTAAACCTAACTAACCTAAGAACATCACACACATCTATGCCCGAGGCAGGATTCGAACCTGCGACCGCAGAAGTCGCGCGGTTCCGGACTGAAGCGCCTAGAACCGCTCGGCCATCGTGGCCGGCAAAAGTGTAGTTTAAGATATACACTCAACATAAATAATATAACTGCATGTTCTCAGATTTCAGTCTCTCCTGCTGAACAATCCCTATTTCATAATACATGTAGTGCCTCATGCAATTAATAATGTTTTTTTTTGTTTTATTGTACATAGCAAACACGTGACAAATTAGTAATGGGTCACTGGAATTAAGAATTTTCCCTGCAAAAAAACGCAAGATAAGTTAAAACATATGATCATCATCGAAAGGATTCTCACAGACAGCGCTATTCTTCTATTTTACATAAAAGATTAGACACCTGTCGTGATTATGAACCAAATTACATCGCTCATCAGATGTATGAACTTTTATCTTTTAACTGTAAATACAAAAAATGCAGAAAATATTGTTCACTATAATTCATAATTTAGAAACAAACGAGGGAGGATTCGCCAATTCTGATAAAGGAAATATTATACCAATCATCCAAAAAGTAGGTGAGTACTGTAATAAATGCACTCTTCATTCGCAGCTGCAGCTATGTGAACTGGAGCTACTGGGATGAAACAAGGAATCACATCTCTGAGGCCACATTTGCCTTTCACATCTGATTAATTTGATAAGAAACTAGATTACAGAGATTTTATAACTTCTTATGTAAATCTGGAGCTTCAGCTTACTTCCTTGATTTACAAAATTAAATCACAAGCAACTAAAATTCTGTGGTACTCTGCATCTCTTTCACACTCCAGCCCTGTCCATAAAAGATCAAATTGTGTCTGACGTTGCTAGTTAACTCCCTTTACAGTAATTACCTCGGGAATCTCTGACGAAGTTACTGCTTGTTCACCCATTATGTTTCAGTCATGTAAACTGCTAAGATAAAATACGACAAAAGAAAACCACTCACAATAGCTACTGGCATGTACACCTGAATGAAGGAGAATCTGTAATTAAAGAACAAACTTTCAAAATCTACAGCAGGAACATTAACCAATTACCTACATGAGTTTAACCTTGCAGGAAATGGATAATTATATTAAGTCACACGCTACTGAACTTTCTTAGAGCAATAAGCTGAATCAGAGATTATTCCAGTGTACTACGTTTCATCACTAGAGGAGTTCATAGAGTTTTAGGGTTCTACATTCTATGCAACACTCAAGGGCAGAAGTATCCAAGAACGCCCGAATGGCTGCCTTTCCTGCACACCTGCAAGTCAAAACAGCTGTATCTATAGCACAGCTGGAATTCAATTTCTAAAACACATTTAAAATAAATCATCAGTAAATGGAAAATCACATTCTGGGTTCAATACAATTATTAATATATAATAAAATATAAATAAAAAATAATAAAGTAAATAATTATATTTACTTAAGATGCAGTACAGAAGAATGGAAAAGAAAATTGTGAATGCGCTAGGTGACGATCAGTTTGGCTTTAGGAAAAGTAAAGGCACGAGAGAGGCAATTCTGACGTTACGGCTAATAATGGAAGCAAGGCTAAAGAAAAATCAAGACACGTTCATAGGATATGTCGACCTGGAGAAAGCGTTCGACAATATAAAATGGTCCAAGCTGTTCGAGATACTGAAAAAAGTAGGGGTAAGCTATAAGGAGAGACGGATCATATACAATATGTACAACAACCAAAAGGGAATAATAAGAGTGGACGATCAAGAACGAAGTGCTCGTATTAAGAACGGTGTAAGACAAGGTTGTAGCCTTTCGCCCCTACTCTTCAATCTGTACATCGAGGAAGCAATGATGGAAATAAAAGAAAGGTTCAGGAGTGGAATTAAAATAAAAGGTGAAAGGATATCAATGATACGATTCGCTGATGACATTGCTATCCTGAGTGAAAGTGAAGAAGGATTAAATGATCTGCTGAACGGAATGAACAGTCTAATGAGTACATAGTATGGTTTGAGAGTAAATCGGAGAAAGACGAAGGTAATGAGAAGTAGTAGAAATGAGAACAGCGAGAAACTTAACATCAGGATTGATGGTCACGAAGTCAATGAAGTTAAGGAATTCTGCTACCTAGGCAGTAAAATAACCAATGACGGACGGAGCAAGGAGGACACAAAAAACAGACTCGCTATGGCAAAAAAGGCACTTATGGCCAAGAGAAGTCTACTAATATCAAATACCGGCCTTAATTTGAGGAAAAAATTCCTGAGGATGTACGTCTGGAGTACAGCATTGTATGGTAGTGAAACATGGACTGTGGGAAAACCGGAACAGAAGAGAATCGAAGCATTTGTCATGTGGTGCTATAGACGAATGTTGAAAATTAGGTGGACTGATAAGGTAAGCAATGAGGAGATTCTATGCAGAATCGGAGAGGAAAGGAATGTGTGGAAAACACTGATAAGGACAAGAAACAGGGTGATAGGACATCTGCTAAGACATGAGGGAATGACTTCCATGGTACTAGAGGAAGCTGTAGAGGGCAAAAACTGTAGAGGAAGACAGAGACTGGAATACGTGAAGCAGATAATTGAGGACGTAGGTTGCAATTGCTACTCTGAGATGAAGAGGTTAGCACAGGAAAGGAATTCGTGGCGGGCCGCATCAAATCAGTCAGTAGACTGATGACAAAGAAAGCTTCTCAAAATTATTAAGAAGATCTTGTTTGTACACGGAGAAAATTTCTCTGATTTGTTTAACTGGGTGTTACGCAACTCACACATGCATGTAGCATCAATGACCCTAGAGTCCACTAATCTTCTGCAACTTAAGAGCACCTGAAAGTTGTTTTGCACGTGTCATGAACTTCTGCATATCATTTTTCATGTGTGAAGATATTATGTCCAAGCCAGAGCCACAGTAAATAATGGTTCCTCAGAGGGAAAATTAGTCTACCTATATTCAAGTCTTTAACAAGTGATTTACACGGTGGGGAAAATTTGTGTCACGAACTTTTAACCCTGGATAGCTGCTTCCAGTAGGAACCCAAATTACTAATGTTGTGTAGGTCGACACCGCACCATTTTTAAACTACGCAAACTTTACGCCACGCGCTCCGATTGGTTCGTCGGTTGACGGGCGGCGCTGTGGTTGCCGGTTCACACATACAAACGTCCCTCGCTCCGTCAGTGCCCCAACGTTGATGCGCACACGTGTCGAAAAGATCTTTCTGTTTGTCTTCACCTCAAGTCAGAAGCATTCACACCTAAGCTTCGCTTCGGAGCACACACACGTCACCTGCGATTTAGTCATAAAGTAAGCATGGCTGCACAGTATTCGTTTGAAGAACAACGAGATATGGTTTTTGTTTATGGACTAGCCGACGGTAATGTGCACGAAGCTCGACGGTTGTATGAGGAACGGTACCCAGCAAGAAGCGACCCACATCCGCAAACGTTTACAGCAGTTCACCGGCTACTTGGCGAAAAAGGGGATATCATGGTGATGCTAAATGTAAATCTCGTGTGACTAGGGCCTGACGTCTGGTAGACCGTTCACCGGATACAAGTCTTTCGATTTGACGCCACGTATGCGACTTGCGCGTCGATGGGGATGAAATGGTCATAATTAGGACAACAAAACGCCCAGTCCCTCTGCGGAGAAAACCTCCGACCCAGCCAGGAATCGAACCCGGGCCCTTAGGATTGACATTCTGTCGCGCTGAGCACTTTTTTTTAAAAAAATCTCATTTTGTTCGCTGTCGTTTGTTGCATCTGCTCGGGGCGGACGCCATAAGACACCCGTTTTAGTTCGTTGTTATTTGGTGAACTTAGTTCTTTTTTTATTACAGAGGGCAGCTAACCCTCTGACCGAACTCGCTGAGCTACCGTGCCGGCACCAGTCAGCTACCGGGGGCGGACATAGTGATGCTGAAAGATCTCGAACACAACGGGATGCTGCATTTGAAAAGCTGTTCTCTAGCTCTTCGAGGAGGCACCTACGACAAGTACTCGAGCGGTTGGACATGTCATGAGGGGTCACTCATCGATTGTCTGGGAGGTTTTGAGGGATGACCAACATCCATTTAGTTTCCACCCTGTCCAAGACCTAAATCCTGTGGCGGACTATTAACACAGGCTAGGGCTTTTCCAGTGGTTTCTGCGACGTGCTGCACGAGATTCCGACTTATCCGCCATTTACCGACGAACGCACCTTCCATCGGCGTGGCTTTACAACACTCAAAACGTTCATTACTGGGCAAGGGAAAATCCTAACGTCACGAATGTCCACGGACGCCAGGAACTATTTTCGCTCAATATTTGGACATGTATTGTGGATGACCATCTGATTGGGCTGGTACGTCTACCTTCTCGACTTCCCGGGGCAAATTACCTTCACTTTTTGCAAGAATTTCTACCCAACCTGCTGGAAGATGTTCCCCTGGGCATACTGCTACGCATGTGGCTGCAGCATTAAAGGGCGCCCGCACATAACAGTCGTACTCTGCGCTGATATTTAAATGAACTCTTCGACGGCCGGGTAGTTGGCCGAGGTGCATGTAGGACGTGGCCCCTACCATCACCAGACTTCACGCTACCGGACTTTTTCCTGAGGGGATTCTCCGCGAACCACCTAGATACGAATTAATGGATCGCATTCAACATGCCGCCAGTCACACTAGGGCAATGCCAGGAATCTTTGAAAGAGCTCGGCAAAACACCGTTCGACGTTACCGAGCTTGTGTCGCGTCAGAGGGTCACCATTTCGAGCACCCGCTTTAATTAAATGATGTTCTAGTTACAAGACAGGTACTTTTAGGGCCGACACAATTTGTAAAAGGCTTTCTGTACGCGAACTAACAGCTGTTGACCCATTTGTTCCCGGTACATCTTATCATGAAATTACAATGGGCTTGTCGAGACCGTGGCGGATTGGCCTTCAGGTGCCCAGAGTGGAAGGCTGGCGCGATACCACCGACAGTGCCGGCCGCCTTGGATACATCGCGATCTCTGGCGGGCAAAGCATTCGCGGTCTTGCGTTGTCCAGAGCATGCGGCAATAGGGCAGTCCCGCGGCCAATAGGGGTACATGGCACCAAGTTTCCGTAGTTGATAAATTGAACGTTGTTGAACTACACAACATTAGTAATTTTAGGTTCTACTGGCATCAGCTATCCAGGGTTAAAATTTCGTGACACAGTAATGCAAAGAATGTTGAAATTGGTCGAATACTTCTGCAACATTTTTCACGTAAACCAATACTTAAGAAGCTGTCGCTAGTTTACTTTAGTACACAACCGACTCTTAGGATCAACATACAACGTTCTAACCCACACGTAACATGATCACATTATACAGATTTCATGGATCTGCTTCGTCTAAACTAGGACACTTGCTCGCAAAATGCAGGAAAATATTGAGTGATGAAGTAACTTACAGTTTTAACCTGCCACGACACCGTATTTGTTTAAGGAGTGGCCACCTGAGGTACTTGGCGAATGTCGTCGTACAAATGTGAATAGTTTCCTTACAAGCAAACTCCGTGTATTGTCAACCGAAATTCTAAAGATCAGTCAAATGAAAACGATTCAGACGGAAAAATCTGCAATTTGTCCATTGATTCAAATTTCATCGTCGTAACTGTTACTACATTCATTTACCCCAATGTGAGCAAAACGGTCAACGCCTTCGCGGAACAATGTTTGCGGTTGCCTGTGGAACCAACATGGCACCCAGGCATGCATCGATGTGCGTGAATGTTTTTCTCCTTTGCTCTAAATCTATTAATGGAATATGCATGGGGAGACATTAGGACTGTATGGACGATGTGAAAGGGTTTCTCAGCAAAGCTTATGCAGCGTCGACGAAACAATCTTGGTAATTTGTGGGCTGTCATTAACCTACAACAAAATTATGTTTTTCGTTAGCGTTCCTGGGTGTTTGGACTTGATGACGCGCTTCATTTTTGCAAGTGTTGCCGTGTTCCAGAAAATCGATGAACAGCTGAGAAGAATAATATACAAAGAAAACTGAGAGGAAAATTGAGAAGCCGTTGGATGACTATTAGTTCTTTTTTCTTTTTAGTTACCAGTCTTCTGACTGGTTTGATGCGGCCCGCCACGAATTCCTCGCCTGTGCAAACCTGTTCTTCTCAGAGTAGCACTTGCAACTTAAGTTCTCAATTATTTGCTAGATGTATTCCAATCTCTTACTTCCACTGCAGTTTTTACTACCTACAATTGCCTTCAGTACCATGAAGTTATTCCGTGATGTTTTAACAGATGTCCTACGATCCTGGCCCTTTCTCTTGTCAGTGTTTTCCATATATTCCTTTCGTCACCGATTCTGCCGAAAACCTCCTCATTTAAATTTTAAATTCTTCTCTAGCACCACATCTCAAATGCATGGTCCGGCCGGTGTGGCCGTGAGGTTCTAGGCGCTACAGTCTGGATTCGCGGGACCGCTCCGGTCGCAGGTTCGAGTCCTGCCTCAGGCTTGGATGTGTGTGATGTCCTTAGGTTAGTTAGGTTTAAGTAGTTCTAAGTTGTAGGGGACTGATGACCTTAGATGTTAAGACCGCCGGCCGCGGTGGTCTAGCGGTTCTAGGCGCGCAGTCCGGAACCGCGCGACTGATACGGTCGCAGGTTCGAATCCTGCCTCGGACATGGATGTGTGTGGTGTCCTTAGGTTAGTTAGGTTTAAGTAGTTCTAAGTTCTAGGGGACTGATGACCACAGATGTTAAGTCCCATAGTGCTCAGAGCCATTTGAACCATTTTCGAATGTTAAGACCCATAGTGCTCAGAACCATATGAACCTCAAATGCATCCTTTTTTTTTTCTTTTCCGGTATTACAACATTCCATGTTTCATTATAACACAATGCTCTGCTCCAAATGTACATGCTCAGAAATGTTTTCCCCAAATTAAGGTATACGTTTGATACTACCAGACTTCTCTTGGCTAGTCTGTTTTTGGTAACCTCCTTGGTGTGTCCATCGTGAGTTATTTTGCTACTAGGTAGCTGAATTCCTTAACAACTTAAACTTCGTGATCACCAATTGTCATGTTAAATTTCCAGCTGTTCTCGTTTCTGCTACTTCTCATTACTTCCTTCTTTGTGTGATTTACTCTCAGTCCATATTCTGTACCCATTACACTGTTCATTCTATTCAGCTGATCCTGTATTTCTTCTTCACTCTCACTGAGGACAGCAATGTAATCAGTGAACCTTATTACTGATATCGTTTCACACTGAATTTCAATTCTGCACTTGAATTTTTCTTTTACTTCCGTCATAGCTTCTTCGATGTATAGATTGAGAAATAGGAGCAAAAGACTACATCATTGCCTTACACCCTTTTTATTTCTAGCACTTCGTTCTTGGTCTTCCACTCTTATTGTTCCCTCTCGGTTCTTGGTCATATCGTATATAATCTGTCACCTAGGTTGCCCCTGTTTTCGAACATCTTTCAATTTTTGCCGTTCTCGAACGCTTTTTTTTCAAATCGACAGATCCTATCGACATGTCTTGAATTTTCTTTAGTATTGCCTCTGTTATCAACCACTTCCCCAAAAGATTTTAGAAATTCTGAGGAAATGTAATCCATCCATTCTGCCTTGTTTTTTTTTTAAGTCTATCAAAGTTCTTTTAAATTTTGATTCTAATACTGGATCTCCTATTTCTTCTGTATCTACCCCTGTTTCCTCTTCCTTTCACATCAGCAGACAAATCTTCCCCCTCATAGAGGCCTTCACTGTACATGTTCCACCTATCCGCACTCTCCTCTGCGCTTAACAGTAGAATTCGCATTCTATCTTGATATTACCACTCTTGCTTTTAATTTCACCAAAGGTTGTTTTGACTTACTTCTATGCTGAGTCCGACCTTCTAACAATAATTTCTTTTTCTGATTTCTTCACAATTTTGATGCAGTCATTTCACATTAACTTCCCTGCGCTTCTTACTTATTTCATTCCTACGTGCCTTGTATTTCTGCATTCCTGCATTTCCTGAAATATTTTTGCACTACCTTCTTTCATTGACCAACTGAAATACTTCTGTTCCCATGGTTTCTATGCGGTTATCTTCTTTGTACCTATGTTTTCCTTCCTAATTTCTATGACTACCCTTTTTAGAAATGTTCATTCCTCTTCAACTGAACTGCCTACTGAGCTATTCATTATCGCAGTATCTATAGCCTTGGAGAACTCCAAGCGTTCGTCTTCGTTCTTTAGTAATGTCGCATCGTACTTCTTTGCGGATTGATTCTTCTTGATTCGTCTCTTCAACTTCAGCCCACTCTTCATCACTTCTAACAGGTGATGTATGCCTTTGTCTCCCCCAGGGTACGCCCTACAATCCAGTATCTCATTTCGGAATCTCTGCCTGACCATGATGTCATCTAACTAAAATCCTCCCGTATCTCTCGACCTTTTCCAAGTATACCTCCTCCCCTTGTGATTCTGAACGCAGTATTAGCCTTCACCACCTGAAATTTTTCGCAGAACTCAATTATTCTTTCTTCTGTACTATTCCTACTACCACGCCCGTGTTCTTCAGTAATCATTTCTTCTACTTCTTCCCCTGAAAGCACATTCCAATGCCCCCGAGACAATTAGAATGTCGTCTCACTTTACGTACTGCATTACCCATTCTAGATTTATATTTTCTCTACTTCTTCATTTTCGGCTTCCGACGCCGGTATGTATACCTGAAATACCGTTGTCGGCGTTGGTTTTCTGTCGAGTCTGATGAAAACAAATCTATCAATAAACTATTCGCAGTAAACCACTTTCTGCCGTACCTTCCCACTCATAACGAATCCTCCTCCCTGTATACTATCTACTACTGCTATTGATATTACCCTATTCTCATCTGACCATATGCCTAAACCGTCTTCTTTCCGTTTCACTTCACTGACCACCTCAATATCTAGACTGAGCCTTAGCATTTCCCTTTACAGAATTTCTACCTCTCCTACGACGTTCAACCTTCTGACATTCCACACCCCGACTTGTACAACGTTATCCTTTGAATAAAACGTTCTCTGTTTTCCAGCCCGTCAATTCGAATAGACGCGGCTGGAAAACCGAGAACGTTTTATTCATGTATGCCGTCGTGAAAGACTCCGAGGACACAACGTTATCCTTTTCTTGGTTACTCAACTTCTTTCTCACATGGTCACATCCAGAAGATCCGAATGAGAGATTATTCTGGACTCTTTTGCCAATGGGAAGATCATCACAACATTTTTTTTTTCGATTATAGGCCACATATACCTGTGGATACACGTTATGCGTCTTTACTGCAGTGGTTTCCATTGCCTTCTGCATCCTCAAGCCGTTGGCCATTGCTGATTCTTCCGGCTTTTAGTGGCAGTTTCCCTAACTCTGTTCACTCCTCCGCCCTGTTTGACAAGGCCGTTGAGTGATTGAGAATGACTTCTTATATCGGAAGTCTTCGGCCGCGATTGCTGATGATTTGCGTTCAAAATTTAAGCAGCGATGGGATTCTAACCCGGCACCGGGACGATTTTATTACTTACTGGAGACGTTACCCCTAGCCCGCTTGTATCTGACGCCGTCGATATTACCTTGCATTAAAAAACTATCTAATTATAAGCCTCTGACGGAAGGCTCTAGCAGCATTAACAAGAAATAAGTTAGGAGATCACTTTTACAACAAGACATAGCAAGGGCTGTTGTTCCATACAGACATTACGTCTAAAATTATTTAGTTGCAACTCATTTAAAACAATGTGACGTGAATTTCGTCGAGAGTACACCGTTAAAGATCTCCAATGGCATCGCAGGCAGCCAAGGTCGCCTAATCTCACGATGTGAGAACTAGGTTTTTCATTTTTGGTGATGTTTGTGCCTCTGCCTGCAACCATTTCGGGTCGACTTCGACGCTACAAAGCAACATCAAAGAAAGCTGTAGCACCAGACATGTTCGCAAAACTTTGGCTATCGTCTGCCTATTTGTCTTGCATCTGGTGGAGGCCACATCGAATATTTTTGAAACATGAATGAAAACTTAGTTTCGAGACGTAACTGTAAATAGTACCCACGTATATACATGCATGTAAAATGTATGTTGTTGGTGTGGTCTTCAGTCTTGAGACTGGTTTGATCGAGCTCTCCATGCTACTCTATCCTGTGCAAGCTTCTCCATCTCCCAGTACCTGCTGCAACCTACATCCTGCTGATCTGCGTAGTGTATTCATCTCTTTGTCTCCCTCTACGGTTTTTACCCTACATGCTGCCCTCCAATACTATATTGGTGATTCCTTGGTGCCTCAGAACGTGTCCTACCAACCGATCCCTTCTTCTAGTCAAGTTGTGCCACAAACTCCTCCCCAGTTCTATTCAACACCTCCTCATTAGTTATGTGATCTACCCATCTAATCTTCAGCATTCTTCTGTAGCACCACATATCTAAAGGTTCTATTTTCTTCTTGTCCAAACTATTTATCGTCCATGTTTCACTTTCATACTTGGGTACACTCCATACAAATACTTTCAGAAACAACCTTCTAAAAATGAGGTGGTTTTTATGAAAATATAAGTTTGATAGTCGCATGTGTAAGTTAAAGTTTACCCCGAGTGTCTGTCTTCATTCATAAAGAACATATAATTTTTTAGTATTGTGCATTATTAAGTGGAGAAAAATTCAATACTTGTGGCAAGTTGAAAAATGGCAATCTCTTCCTTTTTCATGAGCGATGAGCTAAATTCGACTGGAGGCGATATGAGCTAGGCAAGCTCTAATATGTTGACGGATCAATGCGACTGCAGTAATTTCATGCGTTATTTCATCTCTTTTTAACGTTCTCCAATTTACCCTGGTGCTGGACAAATTCATTGTCTTTTTGGGTGAGCTTTAGAATCGTAAGCGCTGTGGATACAAGACAGGAGTCACAGGTGTGTTATCAACGTTCGATACCACACTGGTTAGGGGTTGCAGACATCGACCACAGTCCGTAATAGATATCGCCGGACCCGCTAGTCGCTACTAGCGGCGCTTCGCGGCTTGTGAAAAGTATCTAGCGAGCTCTCGTTCACTCTTGGTCGGGACGTCATCTAGGAATGTAGCATAGCCTTCAGCTGATAGGAAGAAACCTATAACAAGGCGCCTCTCTAGATATTTTTGTAATTAGATGTATGCAGCATATGAAGAAGCCTGTAACACAAGTACAATATAGAGGGTGGTCCATTAATAGTGACCAGGCCAAATATCTCACGAAATAAGCATCAAACGAAAAAACTACAAAGAACGAAACTCGTCTGGCTTGAAGGGGGAAACCAGATGGCGCTATGGTTGGCCCGCTAGATGGCGCTGCCACAGGTCAAACGGATATCAACTGCGTTTTTTTTAAATATGAGCCCCCATATTTTATTACATATTCATGTAGTACGTAAAGAAATATGAATGTTTTAGTTGGACCACTTTTTTTTGCTTTGTGATAGATGGCGCTATAATAGACGCAAACGTATAAGTACGTGATATAACGTAACATTCCGCCAGTGCGGACGGTATTTGTTTCGTTTTAAAATGTGCCGTTTACCAATTGTGGAAAAGGCCGATATCGTGTTGATATATTGCTATTGTGATCAAAATGCCCAGCGGGCGTGTGCTCTGTACTCTGCTCGGTATCCTAGATGATATCATACAAGTGTCCGGACCGTTCGCCGGATAGTTGCGTTATTTAAGGAAACAGGAAGTGTTCAGCCACGTGTGAAACGTCAGCCACGACCTGCAACAAATTTGGATGCTCAAGTAGGTGTTTTAGCTGCTTTGGGGCTAACCCGCACATCATTAGCAGATTAATTGCGCGAGAATCGGGAATATCAAAAACGTCGGTGTTGAGAATGCTACATGAACATCGATTGCACCCGTACCATATTTCTATGCACCAGGAATTGCATGGCGACGACGTTGAACGTTGTGTACAGTTCTGCCACTGGGCACAAGAGAAATTACGGGACGATGACCGATTATTTTGCACGCGTTCTATGTAGTGACGAAGCGTCATTCACTAACAGCGGTAACGTAAACCGATAAAATATGCACTATTGGGAAACGGAAAATCTACGATGGATGCGAAAAGTGGAACATCAGCGACCTTGGCGGTTTAATGTATGGTGAAGCACTATGGGAGGAAGGATAATTGGACCCCAATTTATCGATGGCAATCTAAATGGTGCAATGTATGCTCATTTCCTACGTACTGTTCTACCGATGTTACTACAAGATGTTTCACTTCGTGACAGAATGACGATGTACCTCCAACAAGATGGATGTCCGGCACATATCTCGCGTCGGTTGAAGCGGTATTGAATAGCATATTTCATGACAGGTGGATTGGTCGTCGAAGCACCATACCATGGCCCGCACGTTCACCGGATCTGACGTCCCCGTATTTCTTTCTGTGGGGAAATTTGAAGGATATTTGCTGTCGTTATCCACCGACAACGCCTGACAACATCCGTCAGCGCAATGTTAATGCATGTGCGAACATTACGGAAGGCGAACTACTCGCTCTTCAGAAGAATGTCGTTACACGTTGCATGGGGGCTTAATTAAAATGCAAGTAGCAGTCCCATAACATTTCATCAGCAGTATTTAAACAGACCCACCCAGCAATAGCGAGCAGGCGCAGACACCAACTAGTGACATTATCTCAGTAGCAGCAGTTCCATCAGTGGCACCCAGTAATGTTGAAAAATAAACTCAATTAATAGTTACCTTTTTAGTAAGTCCTCTTAACGTCGGACACACATAGAATTTACTTAAAGTTCTTAAATATTTTATGCAACTGTATCCTGAAAAAAACTGAACGTTAATAACATAATTTATCAAGCCACTATAGCTTTATACTGAATTTAATCGGAGAAATTAGACTGTGCTCGATCAGCTGTAGGTACGCGTGACGTAGGAAGTAATTGTTTGCGGTCATCGACTGCCTGTCGCTTTGAGTATGTGCCGCCGCCAAAACACGGCGCGGTATCCTTGTATTCTCTGTGTGTTTACATATAACTGTTAGTTTCTCAAAGGTATGTCAGTCCACAAAAATTTTAACGTTCGGTATATGATGTAGTCCCTTAGAGCGCCGTGATTCAAGAGTTTCTACTTCGACAGTGTTATCATGAAAAATTTTGCGAACTCTATATGGACAGTTATAAAGCAGAAAAAAATTTGCGACACAAGCCTTTTCCTTTGTGAGACAAACGGTGAGACTTAATTAACACCTTTTGACCAACTGACAAGATTTTAAATGACCAGGACGTTTAGTTTATTTCTGTCTTCTAGCAGCCACAGATGCAATATTTTGTAGAGCCAGGCTGACAACTTCAGAATGCCCCAGTTTCCGTGTAGGCGGAAAAGGAACGATTTCAGAAATGCGATTTGTCGGTACTTTATTTTTTAATATCAATATAGGCGGTAAAGAAGTTGAATCATTAGGGAGTTCATTCAGAATGATTTTAAAAATATGAAGATACTGATCCCACGTTCTGTGATTATGATGACAATAAAGACTACACAATTTATTGATTTCCTTCGTCCATCTCTCTGAAGCGTTAGATTGAGGGTGAAAAAGTGAAATGAAAGTTGACTTAATCTTACGACGCCGTAGAGTACGAAGCCAAATTTTAGAGCGAAACTGTGATCCATTATCTGATATAACTTTATCAATATGACCCACTTCTTTAAGAAAACGTTTGATGAAAGCATTAGATACTGAACGAGCTGATGCTTTGCGTAAAGTGGTAAAACACACATATTTTGATGTCAATTCCACTGCTACCAAAATGTACGCAAAACCATTAGTAGAACAAACCACTGGACCGAACAAATCTACTGCAGCCATCTTCTTTAATTTAGCTGGAATGATAGGACACAACGGTGCTCTGTGAGAAATAGTTGGTGGCTTAGCCTTTTCACATAATTTGAATTCGGCGAGAACAGATCGAATACTTTTTTCCATATTACTGAAGTAGCAATTTTCTCGTAATTTATGAAAGCATTTTCTGGGACCAAAGTGTGCATAACTGAAATGTGTATACCAAATCAATTTATTAACCCACTCATCAGGAATGCTAACTAACCAAAAAGAGTTGTCAACCGATTTTCGTTTAAAAATAGTATCATTGCGAACTAAATAATATTGTCAAATCGCTACGCTTTCCTTTCTCTTCCACTTCTCCTTTATGTCCTTCCAGATTGGTTCCTTGTTTTGCTCCTTTACGATGTCCTGGAGCGAAGACGAAATAAAATTTTCAAACGCAACACCTTGAATATACATCAAACAATAATTGTTTTATTTGAAGACCTCCTCAGCACTTTGTTTCAAACCCGTAGGTGCACGTGATAAAGCATCAGCAATAATATTTGAAGAACCCTGTATGTAAACAATACTAACATCAAATTCCTGTAGATACAGCGCACATCGTGACAATCTTCCATGTCTTAACTTTGTTGACATAAGAAATTACAGAGCTCGATGATCGGTGCAAACCTTAGTATCTCTGCCATACAAAAAGATGCGAGATTTTGTGAAAGCTCAAACAAAAGGCTTCTCGTTCCGTAATCGAATAATTCTTTTCTGATTTAGAGGGAACACGACTTCTAGATAGTTTTTTGTACTACAACGCCGTTTTCTTCTATCTCTTGAAATATGAGTGCACCTAGACCTTTGTATGATGAGTCCGTCGCCAAACAAAAATCTTTAGATAAATCCGGATGTGAAAGAAGTGGAGCAGCAACTAAAGCATCACGATGTTATTCAAATTCGGACTGAGTTTCCTCATCCCAACACCAATTAGAATTCTTTCCAGATAGTTCACATAAACGAGGTGTGGCCAAATTGTCCAATCTAACAAAGCGTCTAAGAAAATTACAGACGCCAAGGAAACTACGAACATCACGTTTTGTGGTAGGAACAGCATAATTACGAACCTGCGACCAAGAGGCATTGTCATTAAGGAAGTGTGAGATAAAATTTTTTTTACCTCCATATATATTCACGGAAAATACACTGTGATCATTGCAACATCTTCCATCTATACATTACACCAACCGAACAGCATCTACTGTCTCGCCCAACAGAACAGTAACTGCACAGGACATGCTCTCAACTAGTACTGCCTCTCGACATCCTCTCAACAAGCACTGCCCACGACAACCTCTGAACTACTACTACACCAGTGGAGGCGGTGGAATAATAATCTTTGGCGCAATCCCTGGCGCTGTGACTCAGTATAGCCAACTTTCAACGTATTACCAAATGCATTGAGGTTGACGGACATCATTTTGAGCATTTATTGAAATAATGTGGTAATCACAGGTAATCACGCTGTAACAGCATGCGTTCTCACAAAGGTTCATGTAGCACATTGGAACAACCAAAATGAAATGTTCAAAGGTACCTTCTTTCTATATTTTAATTTAAAAAGCCTACCTGTTACCAACTGTTCGTTTAAAATTGTGAGACATATGTTTGTGACTATTACAGCGCAATCTATCAGAAAGCGAAAAAAGTTGTCCAACTAAAACATTCATATATCTTTACGTCCTACACGAATATGTAATAAAAAATGGGGGTTCCTATTTTTTTAAAAACCAGTTGATATCCGTTTGGCCTATGGCAGCGCCATCTAGCGGGCCAACCATAGCGCCATGTGGTTTCCCCCTTCAAGCTAGACAAGTTTCGTTCTTTGTAGTTTCTTTTCGTTTGACGCTTATTTCGTGAGATATTTGGCCCGGTCACGATCAGTGGACCACCCTGTATAATATTTTTTTTACCAACGACTACTAATTATTTCAGTCGTTGCACATACAGTCTATACAGCCAGCTCCTTACCGACTTCACTGCCAAACCTGCAATAGATGATTCTATTTAGCATTGACCACCTGTCACTATAACAACCGACGACGAGAATCATAATAACAGGTATGGCAAAAACGCCTCCTGGCAAGCCAATAGGACATGACTTTTCGCAGAATCTTCAGGTATATCAAGCCTCACAGTGTTGGGCTGAATGTCGCCTCAGCGAGTGTCGTGTTGGCGCCCCGCCAATTGTTTTGTAGATAGCAGGAGGCTACTCTGGACAAGCAAGCTGAAAGCATTTGTCCCATACGGTGGAATTCTGCCAGCTGGAGGTCCACACACAGACTATGTTCAGAAGAATGCATTCAGCAGATAAACATCTATCACCTTTCTAAGAATCATATCAAAACAGTCCTGACATATTTCGTTATCAGAAGATTCCGCAGAAATGGCACCTAGCCTCGGGCACAGCTTTTTTGCCTTTCCCCAGGATCCGTGATATGAGGCTAGTTGGATGAGAGGACAGAAATTGATGAAGTTCGTCTGATGTCTTGAGATGGAATATCTAGAGGGTAACCTTTTTAGGGCAGACTGTATGAAATTGAGTTCATTGGTTTTTAATGTTTTATCCTTCTTGGCGGCATACATTCTTACAAAAACTTTGCGCTATTTGTGGAAGATGTAATTTCTTAGAGGATTTGTGGTCGATTTCTTCTTGGTACGAAGACGGGAGCAGTCAGCTCCTTACTTCCTTAGACGAGAAACTTCGTCACTGGACTTGGCGCTAAACACATCTACCTTACCTAGGCTGCACCCTCAACTGGAACAGCAGGCTGGGACCCAGTATTAGAGTCCTTGGAAGATCGGCTACAGGATTGCACTTCATGGCAGGCAGATCTGGTGACATCACTCTGCTCGTTTTACGCCAAATATCGTGGTGAGTATAGCCAGCAGCTCTGACCTGTTAGGACAGTTCTAAATTCATAGTTCAGATTCATTATAGAATCTACTGTTCTGCAGTCATCATTGCATCGTCAGATGCAAAGGCTTCTTCGATTTTCATTTCAGCCAAACAAGCACTGCAATCGGGGTGTAGTGAGGTTGAGATAAATTTTCATGATGTGGGGTGCGTGATTATCAGCAACTCCTAACCTTTTGAGTAGTCTGCCAACAAATAGTTTCATTTTTCTATATCTCATACTTATTTCTACAATTCTGCAGTTTCAAGTTTGATGTAGATGGTTGTCCACTTTAGTACTCTGTTTTGTAATAAACTAAAGACGTTATTCAAAACTGGATTTATCATCACATTTAATACATTTTTATTGATAGTGTGCAAATTCCTTATCTTAAGATTCATTTCCACAACATTTCGTGGAATTAATCAGTCATTTATGACAGTAATTTAGCGTTGCATCTCCAGGGTGTGCCTGTATCAGCATTAATTCTAACTCAGTTAAATTCACTGACACAAAGCCAGGGGTTTTCGAAGTTCCCGACAGTTAAAGTCACTGCCGGAAGGCTACAGTTTCCGTATTTAGATTAGTTTGTCCCATCTATAGAGCAGAATGGTTTTATACTCCATTTCTATATGGGGAATGATGTTCGTGGGAGATAGCAGACTTTATATAACGTTTTAAAAACTTGACACAAATGAGAAAGAGAAGATACAAATAAACAGTATTTAAGATGAACAATGGGTAAATTATTATAAAAATTGTGGTAACATTATACAGCACAAGAATCTGGTATTGACTCAATACATGAGAGGCCATTAGATGAAATACAGGTTGATGAAATAACATCTGCTGTAATAGCACTTCAGAACAGGAACTCGACATGAATATATAATATTAATATAGAGGAATAACGCTACGCCGACGACTGTTACATCTCCTAACCGCCTGTTGGAAGAGCAAGAGTATCCCAAAAGCCTGGAAGATTACTGGTGTGATATCATTTTTTAAAGGGGATAACATCCTACTCAGTAACTACAGAGAAGAAAATTGAGGATGTGTTGTATGACGATCGGTTTGGCTTTACGAAAGGTGAAGCCACGAGAGAGGCAATTCTGACGCTGCGGTTGATAATGGAAGCAAGAGTAAAGAAAAATCAAGACACACTCTTAGGGTCTGTCGACCTGTGAAAACAATCCGAGAATGTCAAATACTGCAAGATGTTCGAAATTCTGACAAGAACAGGGATAAGCTATGGGGAGAGACGGGTAATATACAATATGTGCATGAGCCAAGAGGGAATAATAAGAGTGGACGACGAAGAACGAAGTGCTCGGTTTAAAACGGATGTAGGACAGGAATGTAGTCTTTCGCCCTTAGTGTTCGATCTGTACGTCGAAGAAGCAATGATGGAAATAAAAGAAAGTTTCGGGAGTGGAATTAAAATTCAAGGTGAAAGGCTATCAATGATAAGAATCGCTGAAGACATTGCTATTCTGAGCGAAAGTGGAGAAGAGTTACATGACCCTCGGAATGGAATGAACAATCTAATGAGTACAGTATGGACTGAGAATAAATCGAAAAAATACGAAAGTCATGAGAAGTAGCAGAAACGAGAACAGCGAGCAACTTAACAGGAGACTTGATGGTTGTGAAGTAGATGAATTTAAGGAATTGTACTAACTAGGCAGCAAAATAACCAATGACAGACGGAGCAAGGAGAACTTAAAAAGCAAATTAGTAGAGGCAAGAAGGGCATTCCTGGCCAAGAGACATCTGTTGATATCAAACATAGGCCATAATTTGAGGAAGGGATTTCTGAGACTGTACGTTTGGAGCCTAGAATTAAAATTTAAAAATCTTTTTTAAAAAATTTTAAATGATGGGAGCCGCAATGGCCGTGCTACAGGGCAATGTTCAACGTTACTATGTTATAAATAGCGATTATTGCCAGAGGATGCACCGATAAGTAGTGCGAAACCGGTCACAGATTTAATACAAATCATTCATACAGCCATTGCGGAATTTTCTTTCAAAAAATGTCTACGTTTGGCTGTGGTAGCCTGCCCTACAAAACTACATGCTATGATTTTAAACACACGACAGAAACATAACGTAAGTAACACTACATGAGGAACAAAAGGGTTTTGGACAGAATGCTCCACAATAGATACAGTGTTATTTTAGAACAGATAACACAAAAATGGAAAGAGTATAATAAAAACACCCACACACTGCTGTTATTGACGTTAGAAAAAACTGTTGACAGTGTCAGTAGACAGCAACATTGCAAGATAATCATGAGTCATGGATAGGGGAAGCATCTAATAAATGTGATAAAAGTTTATATTAAAACACGACTGGCACATCAGACTCAAAGCTTAAATGACTAATTATATACCACGTAACAAAGGACTTTGTTCAATATTTACATCCTTTAAATTACGTATATATGGGAAACAGAACTTCAAAAAGGTATATATGTAGACAGAAGATCTCTCTTGAATAACTTGCTATATGCTGACGATGCCGTTATGCTAGGAAAAAGAAGACGACCTTCAGAAAGTAAATTACTTACAGAAGCAAGTAAGTGCGAAATATGACGTGGAGATCTCAGCAGGAACAACAATGAGAATGACCTTCATGGGGAAAGAATACATTACGAGTAGAACCAAAAAAGTTGTAGATTACATTATTTTAGAGCAAGTATACCACATCAGCCTTGTAGGATGTGATGTGACATATGGCTACATCGAAGATATAGCAACTAAGCTTATTACAGTGAGCCGAGCATGTGGAACAATGAAGATAGACCTCAAAAACAATTCAACAAAACAGTCCCCACACTGCTCTATTGCAGCGGGACCTGGGTGACTCATGATAAGGTGGAAGAAATGAAATTCTGGAGAGGAGTGAAAGGTTGTACAGTAGAAGACAGAATAAAGAACCACGATATTAGAGAAAAACTAAACATTTACGTCTATATGTTAAAAACCTAGATTATGGTATAAAGTGGAACGAACGCCTAGAAATAAGGGATAGCGAGGGACCCCTTCAAGACTAGAAGTGCCACGGAAGAACAGATAGAGGAAGACCACGGAATGATGGGTACTAGAACAGGCAGTTTCGGTTAATAGTGAAGAGAAAAAGAGGAATATAGCTTTATACTCGGCAGAATTTAAATGCGAGAGTTAAAGGTCCATTGGTTCTGTGGATGGGACGAACTACAGCCACTGCAAGTCAGACGACAACATTTTCTGTAGATTTCACGTAATAATACTAGCTACATAACTGTTCTGATTTATTTAAGTGATACAGGAACTATACACGTAAAGACAAAGTAAGTTTCAGATAAGCTCAGGACTGGAGTGAGAAAGCACATTGTTTTCTTTTTTTTCCTTTGCGTTGGAGTTCTTGGACTGCCAGGGCCCGAGGAGCCTACTGCGACACATTAATAATAAATATTTCCAGAGGGCGCCAACGTCGCAGGAAGCGGCGGCTACTAGCGCCGAAATTCTAGACGCCGCTTTTATCTTTAGGCGGGCAGTAGTAAAGGCAACCGCCGTCCATTACGCGACGCCTTAACGACCGCTCGTATTTGGAAAGATGACCACCCAATACACGGGAGTACATTTCTGTAAGAACATTCCTTTCCTTTATCTTAGATGTCCCTTTTTACGATCGCTGTGCCGTACAGAGAGGAAAAGCGATGTAATGCACAGGGTTATCGGTATTCCGTGTCTGAAGTAAAATGTGAAACTAGTTTATTCACTGTGCTATGTTCTTTGGCAAAACTTAGTCTCACACTAGAATATACCCTATAGCCTATGCAGCACTTTCAATGTACAAAAAAAAGCTGGGGAAAAATGTAGCAAGAAAGCCAGATGACGCAATTTCCCTGTTAACGCAGTGGGTTTCAGTTACGCTGTAATTTCTTTGTGTTCTATAATCCAAGCCACTAAAAATATGACCACTCAATTGAAAGAGGTTATTAGAAGGATTCGAAAGGTTATGAGTATACAGAGTGGTCCACTGATCGTGAGCGGGGTAGGCGGCCGGAGTGGCCGAGCGGTTCTAGGCGCTACAGTCTGGAACCACGCGACCGCTACGGTCGCAGGTTCGAATCCTGCCTCGGGCATGGATGTGTGTGATAGGTTAGTTAGGTATAAGTAGTTCGAAGTTGTAGGGGACTGATGATCTTAGAAGTCAAGTCCCAAAGTGCTCAGAGGCATTTTTTGAGCGGGCGAAATATCTCACGAAATAAGCATCAAACGAAAAAACGACAAAGAACGAAACTTGTCTCACTTGAAGGGGAAAACCATATGGAGCTATGGCTGGCCCGCTAGATGGAGCTGCCATAGGACAAACGGATATCAACTGCGTTTTTTTTTTGTTTTTTTAATAGGAACCCTCATTTTTATTACATATTCGTGTAGTACGTAAAGAAATATGAATGTTTTAGTTGGACCACTTTTTTCGCTTTGTGATAGACGCCGGTGTAATAGCCACAAACATATGGCTCACAATTAGAGACGAACAGTTGGTAATAGGTAGGATTTTTAAGTTAAAATACAGAAAGTAGGTACGTTTGAACAATTTATTTCGGTTGTTCCAATGTGATACATGTACCTTTGTGAACTTATCATTTCGAGAACGCATGCTGTTACAGCGTGATTACCTGTAAATACCACACTAATGCAATAAATAATCTACGGTCGCAGGTTCGAATCCTGCCTCGGGAATGGATGTGTGTGATGTCCTTAGGTCAGTTAGGTTTAAGTAGTTCTAAGTTCTAGGGGACTAATGACCACAAATGATAAGTCCCATAGTGCTCAGAGCCATTTGAACCATTTGAACCAATAAATAATCAAACTGATGTCCGTCAACCTCAATGCATTTGGCAATACGTGTAACGACATTCCTCTCAACGCCGACGTTTATGAGATTCCCAATTTTCGCGCAATTTGTCTGGTACTGATGTGCGGATTAGCCGCGACAGCAGCTAAACCACATACTTGAGCATCGTCATTTGTTTCAGGACGTGGTTGACGTTTCACACGTGGCTGAACACTTCCTGTTTCCTTAAATAACGTAACTATCCTGCGGACGGTCCGGACATTTGGATGATGTCGTCCAAAATACCGAGCAGCATACATAGCACATGTCCGTTCGGCATTTTGATCGCAATAGCCATACATCAACACGATATCGACTTCTTCCGCAATTGGTAAACGGTCCATTTTAACACGGGTAATGTAACACAAAGAAAATACCGTCCGCACCTGCGGAATGTTACGTGAAACCACGTACTTATACGTTTGTGACTATTATAGCGCCATCTATCACAAAGCGAAAAAAGTGGTCCAACTACAACATTCATATTTATTTACGTACTAGAAAACTATGTAATAAAAATTGGTGTTCATATTTTTAAAAAACGCAGTTGATATCCGTTTGACCCATGGCAGCGCCATGTAGCGGGCCAACCATAGCACCATCTGGTTTCCCCATTCAAGCTAGACGAGTTACGTTCTTTGTAGTTTTTTCGTCTGATGATCATTTCGTGTGCTATTTGGCCCCGTCTATGGACCACCCTGTATATGCAGACTGACGTGACAAATGAAAGCTTGTCCCAAGGCTAGGACGGATCCGCGTGAAATCGCTGCACAGCAGCATTAACAAATGGTCTTTCACCATAAAGTCTCCTGTTCACTAGGCAGATGCGCTATCATTACGCCAGCCTTAAAAATGGTTCAAATGGCTCTGAGTACCATGGGACTTAACTTCTGAGGTCATCAGTCGCCTAGAACGTAGAACTACTTAAACCTAACTAACCTAAGGACATCACAAACATCCATGCCCGAGGCAGAATTCGAACCTGCGACCTTAGCGGTTCCAGACTCTAGCGCCTAGTACTGCTCGGCCACCCCGTTCGGCACGCCAGCCTTAAACAGTGGCTTTACTCAATAGCACGAAATACGCCTCTCAGTGCAAATACCCATTGAAGCCTCATCCCACTTGGTATTCCGCCTAAGCTCGAACAGCATTGCAGAGTGTCTCCAGCTGTATTGGAGTAGTACATCAGACGAACGAAACAGGGTGAATGGGAATTTGGATTGAGGATGTAGGTATGCTACGGTAGCCTGTGTGGTTGTGCAAAATCACTGTGCCAGGGTGGCCTAGTGGTTAGAACATCTGGCTGGTGAGCTGGAGACCTGGGTTCTAATCCTGACGTTGGTACAAATTTTCATTCGTCTCTTCAGTCTGTATACAGGGTGGTCCATTGATAGTGACCGGGCCAAAAATCTCACGAAATAAGCATCAAACGAAATAAATACAGAGAATAAAACTTGTCTAGCTTGAAGGGGGAAGCCAGATGGCTCTACGTTGGCCCGCTAGATGGCGCTGCCACAGGTCAAACGGATATCAACTGCGTTTTTTTTTATTAGGAACCCCCATTTTTATTACATATTCGTCTAGTACGTAAAGAAATATGAATGTTTTAATTAGACCACTTTTTTCGCGTTGTGATAGATGGCGCTATAATAGTCACAAACGAACAAGTACGTGGTTTCACGTAACATTCCGCAGGTGCGGACGGTATTTTCTTTGTGTTACATTACCCGTGTTAAAATGGACCGTTTACCAATTGCGGAAGAAGTCGATATCGTGTTGATGTATGGCTATTGTGATCAAAATGCCCAACGGACGTGTGCTATGTATGCTGCTCGGTATTTTGGACAACATCATCCAAAAGTCCGGACCGTTCGCCGGATAGTTACGTTATTTAAGGAAACAGGAAGTGTTCAGCCACGTGTGAAACGTCAACCACGACCTGCATAAATGATGATGCCCAAGGCTGCTGTCGTGGCTGATAAACACATCAGTAGCAGACAAACTGCGCGAGAATCGAGAATCTCAAAAACGTCGGTGTTGAGAGGAATGTCGTTACACGTATTGCCAAACGCAATGATGTTGACGGACATCATTTTGAGCATTTATTGCATTAATGTGTTATTTACAGGCAATAACGCTGTAACAGCATGCGTTCTCAGCAATGTTCATTTCACGTAGGTACATGTATCACAATGGAACAACCGAAATAAAGTGTTCAAACGTACCTAAGTTCTGTATTTCAATTTAAAAAACCCTTCTGTTACCAACTGTTCGTCTAAAATTGTGAGCCATATGTTTGTGACTATTACTGCTTCATTTATCACAAAGCGAAAAAAGCGGTCCAACTTAAATAGTCATATTTTTTTACGTACTACACGAATATGTAATAAAAATGGGGGTTCCTATTTTTAAAAAAAACACACACACAATTCATATCCGTTTGACCTATGGCAGCGCCATCTAGCGGGTCAACCATAGCGCCATCCGGTTTCCCCCCTCAAGCTAGACAAGTTTCGTTCTTTGTAGTTTTTCGTTTGACGCGTATGTCATGAGTTATTTGGCCCGGTAACGATCGATGGACCACCCTGTATATGCATCATAGATGGGTAAGGCCTGAAACGATCCCTGGCACTTTATTGTTTCATTTGATTGGGTTAAGTTTCCAGAACGCCAAGAAGTTTCATATCAGCGCACACACCGCTGATGGGTGAATATTTCATTCTGGAAACGTCCCCCATGCTGTGGCTAAGCCAGGTCTCCGCAATATCCTGTCTTCCAGGAGTGCAAGTCTTGCAGATCCGCAGGAGAACTTCTGTAAAGTTCGGAAGGTAGGAGACAAGACACTGACGGAAGTAAAGCTGTGAGGAGGAGTCGCCAGTTGTGCTTGAATAGCACAGTCGGTACCTCTGAAAGGCAAAATTTACGACTTCGAGTCTTGATCTGACTCACAGTTTTAATTGGCTAAGAAGATTGTAACTTGGTTTGTTTTGTATTTGCTGCTTTGAGCAAGCCAGAGCAAGTTATGATGAAACACCATTTGTTACTGCTGCTATGCAGCGATTTCACGCGTATCCGTTTTGTAACGAGAATTTCGTTACGTATAACGCGGTGCATCACCGAAAAAGCAAATGGTTAAACGGTGACGTAGACATGTGCTGTCTAATGGAAACACGAATGAAGTGAGAGGAGAAGGATAACAATTTTCTAATTATCTTCTGACGAAAGGAGGTACAGTGAACGGGTTCCACGGTAATTTGACGTACGAGTATCTAGACAAATAGGGGCTTGTATGAATATCAAGAGTAGATCTAGCAGAGATTGTTGTCAAGACACTGGAACACAACATAGCGAAAGCCACGTTGAAGTACACTGGCAAAACTGATTTTCTGAAAATCACTGAAGTCCGTCATTTCGAGAACAGTTAATGAACATACTGTCTGAAAATGGATTCTTACATATGGGCACGAACAAATCATCAAAAAAGTCGGCAACATTTAGCAGCCATTAAAGAGATAATTAAAATATTTACCTATTTTGGTGCCTGTGTTACAAGTCTGATGCGTATCACTGATAAGGCGAAGTCTATTCCAACTTCTTTTTGTCCCCACATGAGAAATGAAATCATCAAATTGCATATTATAAAAACGGTAACGCCATTAAAGGAATTCGAAAAACACTACATCATAATCAAATTAGAAGAAAATGTTCTGCGCCTTTTATTAACTGCGAACAATCTTTGTGTAGTAAGGATGTCACAATTATAAATAATGCTTGTGCTTCTATAACAAAAATCGAATAAGCTTCTGCGCTGATTTGCTATCATGCTTGACAGAGAGTCCTCTAATTCACATTAGAAACTAAACAGCAACCAAACGCTGGACGGGAGTAGAAGGATCTATACCAGAAAAGGTGAAATAGACTTCAATCTGCCGGAGAGGCTGTATCCACAACTTCCTTAGGTGCAACAGAGACTATTCTTGTCAGTGTTATGCAAAGGGTAAACCGATAATTGGCGAATGCTACTGGGCTCCTGGACTAAATGGATGAATACTTAAGCGAAAATAAGAATGGATTCCAAAAGAAAAGTCTTGGTTCATCTGGACACTGTCTGTAATCGGAAAGAAGGTATGACAGGTGGAAAAAAAACGGCTCTGAAGAACATATCGTTGGACTACAAACGCTACTGGCCGAATCTGCACCCTCCAACTTCAGTCTGCTACACATCTAAACGCTTCTGCACTTCGAAAGCGTTTCATGTTCAGCAGCGCTTGACAGCCTTTGATAGGCATGTTTCAGGCGTGTGTCGCATCACTGTCTTATCACGTGCTTTCTTGCGATAGTCATTTTCAACAACAGCATGTGCCATCTGCCGCGAGTGCAATGAAGCAAGAGTGTTATTAAAAACAGCTGAGTAAACGCCCCCACCATGGTGTGACCACATGCATACAACACAGAAACAAAATACAGTGTACGTTAGGCTGTGAAAATTCAACAGATATCACTTAAGAAGAGAAAATAACCCCATGGCATCTAGTCTCGGTAGAGGTCAGTAAAAATTGCATTCAGCACTTAAATAATTACATTTAAGTCTCGTACGCACAATCAGAGTATTTGACATCATATTGTCCATTTCACATTCGGAGTATGGTGAACGCACTGAAACGGATTACACCTGACGTCAGAAAGTTGATAGTGTGATTAAAACTTTACTGCAATTAAGTCGGTACATTCGTGGGTTGGGTCTTGATCGAATGTTTGGAGTTCTAAAGAATCTGTGTTGATTAAGTGGGGGAGGGGGGGGGGCGATCATCACTTCCAATAGCTGCTGTCAACTTAAGTTGTTGCCATAACGTGCAAGTTATTGACGTAAATAGAAAACAAAGTATTCATTTCGTACTTGGAACCTTTGACATATATATTACTTCTATGCTAAAATTGTGTGATATCTTGTAAAGGTTATGACTGCATCGCATGAGAGCTGTACACCATATGGAATTCTGTAAGTTAGCGATCGCGTGTAGCTCTGTACTCCCAGTTGACATGTACCAAATACGTTGTTCAAAATTCGTTGCAGTAACGCTTGTGACGCTCCTGGCAAGACATTTGCAAAATCGTTATAATATATAAAGTAAGTTGATAAAAATAAACATTTATCTGTATTATTATTATTATTTCATTACTGTATGAAGGGTTGTAGATTATGTATAAAAGGAAATACCAATTTTTCATTCTTATGTTTGTGCAATATTTATGTACCTATATTTCACAAATAACGTCTGTGGTCGGCGAATGTATGTATCAAAGCAAATAATGAAAACTAATTACAGAGATGCTTATTAAATTGCCTATAAATAGTAGAGGTTAAAACATTACTCTCTCTGTCTTCTTGTAGCCGTTAAAGTTGTAAGAGCATGTGACACTCGCTTGAATGCGTAGGCAGCCTTCGTTTGTCCTTTGATCAAGAAAGACGCCACTGGAGGCTGACATTTGTAAAAGGTGTGTGCTTTCAATTTATGTTGATTTTTTGAGTATACAAATTGTCAAAACTATTACATGTAATAATTTATTGTTCGCTTGCCCAAGATTTCATTCCACATTCTTAGCAGTTTTCAGCATATTAGGAATTTTTCATGACGCAGAGCCGTGCAGCGCTCGAGGAGCCGCATCCGTGGCAAATGCAAATTAAATTGAATGAAAGCAGTTTTCCTGTAATATAGCGGGCAGGTAACGGTACATTAAAATTATCTCTTTCAGCTTCCTGGAGACTTCAGAGGGAAATTGTGGATTTTATTATGTCATTTTCAGGTGGACATAGGCAGCTGCTGTTATATCGGTTTCGTAAATGCTTCATGAGTCATGAAGTTTTACTTGTGTATGATCAATGACTGTTGTGCAAAACATGTTCTCTCTAATAGCATAACACTTAAACTTCATTTTTCTTGTTTCATGCTCTCATGTTAGTCGTGGCTGTTAATAGTCTACACATATTTTTTAAAAAAACCACTGCAGCCTTTACGTTTAGTCAACGTAACACACCGTAACTTCCGTACAGGCAATAAGAGTAATTTTCTGTGCATTCAAGAGATGAAAGTTGCGAAGGGCATTGTTTTTCATAATTAGTTACAGTAATGATGCCATGTTCCATATCTAACAAGCCAGATCAGTGTTATATAAAAATAGTTTCCAAATTAAAGATCATACGCCCACAGCAGGAAATCTGTCAGTGTTGTCCGTATCGCCACGTAATAGGTGAAAATGCATAAAGTTAAAATATTTTCAACTGCAGAAAATACTGAAAGTCGTATTTTATCTGTCGTGCTCGCAACAATAAGCAATATAAAATTAATTAAAATATTACGACCTGTAAACTGCATATAAAGTAGAAAGGGTGTGCGGTGGGGATTACGAGATACGCTGAAACAAATGAATTGTGTGGATGACATGCGTACCCTAAATTTTCGTGGGTAGAAAAAGGCGTTGAGATCACAGTAAAGTGTGGAAACACATTTATTATAGCTTGTAGGCGGTCCATGTGTGTACTCATTGTGGTGACACGTGCGTGCAACGTGGATCAGAAATGGGAAAATAAATTGCGCTTGAAGTAAAAGAAATCTGAGTACTAAAACGAAAAAAGTCTTCTAGAAAGCCAAGCACAAAGTATAACATCAATCATATGCATCACTTACGCTCAATACCTTTCCTAGGCAACGTGCTTGATCGTTTGTTCAACATTTTTTTCTGCAAATTTCAAATGGTTGGGCAATGAAAATACATAGGCCCTCTACCTCTGAGAACCGCATGAGCCATGTGGTAGTTCGGTTGGTGTTTACGAAGCTGTATTCTGCCGATGGAAAGAGAGAATGATGGTAATTTACTCGAGAAATACGGTCTCTGAATCTAATGCATATTTACACGGAGATAAGAGAAGATCTTTATCACTAACTATCATAGAGTGCACAATCTGTGCCCACGACCTATAAGATTGATTAATATTCGCAAACAAAGAGAATGTGACAATTTACCAAAATAAATACGTGGTCGAACAAAGGGGTAATTTTTGAAGGAACAAGAAGATTCAGAAATAGGTAGGTAGTAGGTAGTCTACAATAATAAATTGTAGGATATTAGATAACTCTGGTCATGATCGCCAGAAGCAGCCGAATGCAGGATATAGACTAGACTCAGCACCGAAATGTGTCCGCTTTGCTAAAGCGCAGAGACACTGGCCCAAAGATAACCTCCCCACAGCGAGACTTCTGGATGCGTCAATGTTCATAGATCAACTGTAGTCCATATAGACCAAGCACGATGTGTCTTAACCCTTTCAGAACTGAGTTTCTTCTGGAGGAAGCAAAATTTTTCTTTATGTGTCAACGCTCTTAGGAGGTTTTTTAACGATTTTAGTCGCAAGATTTATAAAAAAAATATGCAGCCGTTTCCAAAACATATTTTATACAACTGGCTTCATTTCCTGGACTAAAATAATTGCGAAGTATTCTCTGTTGTAATAAATAGTAAAATATCATTCAGTAAGTACCAGGCAAAATAAAAACTACAATATTCACTTCTGTAGAGGAATATAGCGAACCAACGACAACCGTGTAACCCGGTGGTCACGAGCTGCTGCGCACTGCTACATTGATTTGTTGATGATATCATAGCGATTCCCAACAGCTGATAGCACATTGCACACTATGAAAATGTGACACACGAGTGCCTCAGGTTTCCATTTGGAAAAAGAAATTATGTTGCAGCTAACACACAGTAAAATTTAATGTACACAATTGTATCCAGAGGGTCTGAAAGGGTTCAGCACAGAGGGAACAGCTGTATTATTTTACATTTATTTGCTAAGATCAACAAGTGAGGAAGTGAAACACACTGTTTGACTCTTTTCAATGCGACTCTCCTCTGTCTACAAATACTACGATAGTTAGTGTATTTCGAAATTCTTCGGGACAAAATGTAGAGAAAATATGTACAAACCTCTTTTATTGCATAAACGTTATCTCAATAATTCTAAGCGTGTGATGTGCAACCTCTCATTGCAGGCTATGTATGAGGCCACAGAGGCCGCATTTCCCTTATATTGAAGGCTATGGATCCTTTCATGTTAGTTTCGCCACAGAAAGGTCAACTTACGGCTCTGAACTTGTCTGTTTCTGCGGTATTAGTACAATAGCCGATCAGTAGGTATTTTAATCATGCAAAGAAGTTATCACCAACCTGTTAAGTAGAATGAGCAGAAAACACCTTCAGCACTTGCAGTAGCTGGCCCATTCACCTAAAGCCCGCCGCGCTCATTCTATGGTTGCGGCAACACGCGACTCACCTGGAACACAAGGGAGCCCAATTTAGTGTGACAAACAAGGAAACGTGCCTCTGACATGGTGATCGCATGGCGGTTCCTCTTCTTAATTGGCAGCGAAACTTTGTTCTTTACAATTATTTGTTCCTTGAACATTCAAAAAGCTGTGATCTACCGTGATTTATCCCTTGTTTACACTTTTTATTTACCTCAGACATCCAAGCTGCTGTTAATTATTTTATTTATTTCCTCACACTTTATTATTTCCTAACTTAAGTAAATGTAAAAGCAGTACGTAAAATTACGCCTGCTCTAGACGTTTTTTATTGTACTACAATTAGTATCAAATATAAATACCTATCTTCTTATGATATCTGAGGGAAATACACAAGCAAAATGGTGCACATGTGTCTCATTATCTAAAAACAACATCGACATTCTTAGTTTGAAACGTCCCCTTGGAAAAATTATTGAATTACTCTGCTGGTAAACCCCTTACGTTATTTGATTTTCAAACAGCTGAGCAGAATTGAACGTACTCAGACATTTCGCTCTTTACTTATTCTGATCAACACTAAACTGACACACAATATTTTTAGCGCAACGCAATCTGACTTTCAAAAATCCCTACAAAAGAATGGCCTTGACTAACAATAACCATGAATCACTTATCTCACAAAAATCTTCGTTACTCTAACTACCGCAATACAGCGAGCACCAGTAATGCCAGCTAAATAAAAGATTCTAAATACTGAAGGCACTAACTATTGATAGGTATAGTTAGCAAATGAAAGATTTTGATAGAGAACAAGTAATGTATTTACCATAATAGTGTTCAAAAGTCGTAATATATATATCAGTTCATGACATCCAGTCTTACAAATTTACTGTCTCTGTCCAAAACTCCGCCATCTCACTCCTCACATCCACCACTGCTGGCGGCTCACCTCCAACTGCGCAACGCTACGCGCTGTTAACAGCCAACTGCCCAACACTACAATAGCGAATATTCCAACAATGCCAACCAGCCACACACTGCACACAGCACAGCCAGTGATTTTCATATAGAGCACTACGTGGCGTTACCAATATAAAAACATAAACAGCCTACTTACAAGTTCAACATAAAACACAGTATTATAAGTCAAATAACACCCAATACAAAACCAGTCTACTATATGCAACACATTGAAAGGATCCGCATAACAGAACTTCAAACAGATCATTGTTCATGTCAACAAACATCATGTTGAATGATGGCAATTAATCCATCTTTCAGGTGATTTTGCAGTTTTATTAAGTTGTGGAGAGTCTTATCTCTGCACGTGTTTCCTCATAATTCTGATATGCCAGGGAGGAAGATTAAGCTAGAAATCGAAATTATTTTTTGTCTCCATTTTTATGACGTTTGATATTCAGCATCCGTTGTACTTTTAGTTCAAATTGTGCAAATGGCTCTGAGTACTATGGGACTTAACTTCTGAGGTCATCAGTCCCCTAGAACTTAAAACTACTTAAACCTAACTAACATAACGACATCACACACATCCATGGCCGAGGCAGGATTCGAACGTGCGACCGTAGCGGTCGCCCGGTTCAGACAGTAGCGCCTAGAACCTCTCGGCCACGCCGGCCGGCAGTTCTTTTAGTCACCTTTCCTAAACATGCACGGTTGCTAGAGTGTATGATTGTGGGTGTAATTGCAAACGCAATCGCACTGGCTGATAAATTGAGGTAGAATCCTTTGGTTCAGCTTCGCAGCAGGTACAGTTTTCAAAACTGGCTTGTAACATCAGCTGTCCGCCATGCGAATGGCTCCCTAAGACTCACGCGCAAGGCAAGGGCTTGTTCGAATGTAGACGTTGAACCTTTGAGCAAAGGAACCAAATGGTTCAAATGGCTTTAAGTACTATACGACTTAACTTCTGAGGTCATCAGCCCCATAGACTTAGAACTACTCCCCCCCGCCCCAAAAATTGCTTTCAGTCCTTGTCCATGGAGTCCCGGCAGGGTGGATTTTGCTGTACTAGTATGATGTACCACTTCTGTGCACACGTAGAAATGATTTTGGATGGAAGTTAGTTCAGATTTTCTTGTTAGGAAGTTTCTACAATTTTTAAAGTAATTTGTAACTACCATTACAGGGTTGTCCTGAGTGAAAACTCAGTTCCTTTTCGTTTGCAAATAAAGAACACTGTCAATCATTTTCACAGACAAAGCCCTGCCTGGGATATTTCGCATGCAGTTCTCCGCCCTTCCTGATGTCAGAGCTCTCAGCCCTTCCTGTTGTCAGCAAACAGGGAAACCCTTTCAACAGCAGCCTCCAATAATATGAATATCTCCTCAGAAATCCGAGCATTATGCTGTTAATGCTAAGAGCTCTCTCTATCTGTCTCTCCCTCTCGCCTCTCTCTCTCTCTCTCTCTCTCTCTCTCTCTCTCTCTCTCTCTCTCTCTATCTCCCTCGCAAACAAGAGAGATAATGTCAGTCCCAGCTTTGCGAAACCAAATAGTTCATCCCGCCTGAAAGCTCTTTTCCATCATAAATAAAATCCGTGCCTAGAATATTTAAGAAACACTTGCAAATCGTTGAACATTCTGGCTTTTAACGACAGCTTCAAAGACCTTGCTGACACACCTGGATGCTGAGAGAAATGCTCTCTGCAAACCAAAAAATGGCGGAAATGCTTACCTTGTGAACCATCCCATCCCAATCATGTCTAAGCTGGCAAACCTGGGCTTCCACACGTTACGATTTTGTATAAGCGTTCCTACTGGATCCTGCCAAATTAGTTTATGGTGCTTGAGTATACGTTTAGCTCTCAGTAGATGGAGCCCCAATATGCCGGCGAAATCGACTCCTTCAACGGTATCACTGTCCTACAAAAAGTATCCGAACTCCTGTTAGGGATATTAATGAGTTACAACGTATGGCAGGCCGGAGTGGCCGTGCGGTTCTAGGCGCTACAGTCTGGAACCGAGCGACCGCTACGGTCGCAGGTTCGAATCCTGCCTCGGGCATGGATGTGTGTGATGTCCTTAGGTTAGTTAGGTTTAAGTTGTTCTAAGTTCTAGGCGACTGATGACCTCAGAAGTTAAGTCGCATAGTGCTCAGAGACATCTGAATTATTTTGAACAACTAATGCATTCCGTGCATTCCTGAATTATTTCAGTCTAATGTTGAAATGTATATCTCCAAAGCTGTGGTTTTTAATGAATCATCGGCAACCTTCAGTGAAACAGATTCGCACGACTTTGTTCACATACCCTCAGATGGTTGTATGTAAATGTAATTTGTCCTACACATCGAAATCATATTTTTATAGAGACCTAATTTTCTCTCTCCATTCTTCTGTACATTAATCTTCTCAGCACTTTGGCTGCATGAGATGTTAAACTGACTGTGAGATAACTTTTGTATCTCCGTCCTTTGACTGAAGGACAGGGGAGACCTTGGCCGTTCACTATCGTAACAAAATAAAACACCTACAGCCGTCCTTACGATGTTATTTATTGTGTAGCTACCAGTTTCGGCGTTTCAGTGCACAATCTTCAGGCTGATGCTGAAGGAGCTGAAGAAGCTATCACGATCCATGTATACGATGTTTCATTGGCCAACATAACTGGTTTACGCTGGCTATATGTCGCTGTGATGTGTCATGATGTTTGAAGATACGATATGACAGTTACAGATTGCGTAAACCAATTATGTTGGCCACTGATGCATCGTATATATGCATCGTGATAACCCCCTCAGCATCAACTAAGGCTGAAGATGGAGCACTGAAGCGCCCAAGATGGTAGCTACACAATGAATAACATCGTAAGGACGGCTGTAGGTGTTTTATTTTCTTGCAATAATTGTGTGATAGTTTTCACACCTGTCTGCCCTTGCTATCTGCGGAATTGTGTAGCTGATATTTTTCCAAAAGTCTGATGCTACGTAGCCAGTCTCGTAGATTCTACAAAACCAATATGAATAGTCGTTTGGCCGTCTTTCCCCATAATGATTTTAGAAATTCCGACAGAATGTTATATATCCTTTCGTCTTTACTTGTATGTCAACTCTTCTAGAGATTGTTTACCTTTTGACCGTATCCCCTTATCGACTCCAGTTTCTTCGTCTGTCGCGTCATCAGACGTGTTCTCTCCAAATAGACGCCTTCACTGTTCTCTTTCCACCTATTCGCTCTGTCCCCTGCGTTTAACAGTGGGATTCCTATTGCAGTCTTGATGTTACCATCCTTACATTTTAATTTCACTGAAGGATCTTTTTGAATTTTCTGTAAGCTGAGTCAGTCCTTCCGACGAACATTTCTTTTTACAGGGTGACAATGACTGAACTATATGAAAACGACGTAAATTAGTTACTAACTACGGCTTTCACATACTTCATGCAACACGTAAACGTCACCACTGATATTCTGATTTAGGTTATGTCATGTCGCCATCATTGGCGACGATGTGGCGCAGACAAATAGCGAAATTCTGCATGACCCACCGAAGTGTCGGAACATGGATGCTGTCGATGTCCTCCTGAATGGCTGTTTTCAGCTCACCAATGGTTTTGGGGTTATTGCGGATCAACTTGTTTTTAGTGTAGTCTCACAAAAAGCAGTCGCATGTGTTCAGATCCGGAGAATATGGCAGCCTATCTAAATCAATGCCAGTGGCCTTTGGCTACCCCAAAGCCAGAATACGGTCCCCAAAGTGCTCCTCCATGACATCGAACACTCTCCTGCTTCTATGGGTCGTGTTCCGTGTTGCTTGAACCACGTCTTGTCGAAATCAGGTTCACTTTGGCTAATGGTGATGAAATCATTTACCAAAATCTTCGGATACCGTTCGGTAGTCATCGAGTCATCAAGGAAAATGGCACCGATTATTCCGTGACTGGACATTGCACACCACACAGTCACAAGTTGAGGGTGAAGAGACTTCTTGATCATGAAATGCGGATTCTCAGTCCCTCAAATTCGCCAATTTTGCTTATTGATGAACCCATCCAAATGAAAATGGGCTTCGTCCCTAAACCAAACCATGCTTGCGCATACTAATTCCCATTACGCCCCGCGGCCAACCGTTCAGTTTGAACGTCCTAACGCAAACCGCTCACAAGTTATGACGATTGTATTTCATATAGTTCATAATTGTCACGCTGTAGATATCATCACATTTTTTTCCTGCAACCATATCGCCATGACTGCCTGCATAAGGTAATTTAGCCGTACGAACATTTTTATACTTCTTCGATCAGTTCCTCTAACAGTTCCTTGATCAATTGAGGTATAACCGCTAATTTTGTCATTGTACTCACTTCACACCTCTATGATCGCTACACCAGATTTGCGTTTGTTAATGGCCAAAGAAGCGTTATTGCTGCACCTTACTTTTACAATAAATGCCATACACAGGTGATCGAAAATATCCTGTTGTTCCAGACCAGCTTCATCTTTTGTTTATTCTCGCCTGTCTATACACCTGTAGCTGTGTGCATATTTGTGTTGGGATGGACAACGTCAAATTTTGTGTTGTGAAAGCATGGCATGACAAGACTTCTCTGACCGCTATGTCTGCTTCCGATTTGCATGTTCTCACCTCTCTATACACATGGGGCTGATTACATGCTTGTGTTCAGATGGATCATGCGACTCTTTGTGATGTGAAAGAATTTTATGACGAGGTTTCTCTGATTCTCTGACGGTTATGTGGCAGCCCAGCTGACTTCTCACTCAGCTTCTGGCACTGGCGGTATAAACATCGTTGGCCCCTAGCACGTCTGACCACATATGTATGTAAGTGCGCGTTTGGTGTCCACGATCTTTGCTATAGCATTTTGGCAATGCGCAGGGTGCCCTCTTTTTGCTACTGTTTTCATACTGTAGGTTTCTTATAATCTTTAGCACTTTCTATCGGATGTAGGCGAGGTTGATTACGATCGAAAGATGTTTGGAGTACATTATTTCACGATATTTGCGGTGTGTTTTGGATCTTCATATGACCTGTAGGTTACGTTTTTCACGATTTTTGTGCATATGCTTTTTTGACCGATCTAGACTGCAACGATCTGTAGCAGAGTAATTACTTAATAAGGACACGTTTTAGCGATGTTTTTGGATCATTATATGATTTTTGCAATATTTTTGGATCTGTAGCCATACATATGAATCTTTTTAACTGATATAGTTGTTGACCTGGATGTAATCATGGCATTTGAAAAAAAAAGTGTTCAAATGTGTGTGAAATCTTATTGGACTTAACTGCTAAGGTCACCAGTCCCTAAGCTTACACACTACTTAATCTAAATTATCCTAAGGAGAAACACACACACCCATGCCCGAGGGACGACTCGAACTCCCGCCAGAATGAGCCGCACAGTTTAAGACTGCAGCGTCGCAGACCGCTCTGCTAATCCCGCGCGGCGGCATTTGCGCTTTCCTGAGCTTTTAATGGCTTTTTATAGCTGTATTGTGAAGACACAAGGAAATTCTTCCAGCCAATAATGATTAAAGCAGGAAAAAACTACCTATTGTCCATCCAAACCAACAGCTCAGAGCAGACTTAGTGCTTTCACCGTTTTTCAGGTAGTGCAGTAGATGGAAGGCAAGAGGGAAGCGGGACGTTGCGGGAATGTTGGGGAGGGGTGGGGGGAGGGGGGGGAGGAGAGGAAAGGAGGGGGAAAATTAATGACATTATCTTGTGATGTCATCAGGTGACTTCATGAGTACAGTGATGAAATATCTACTGATGCCGTTTAGGATCCGCTATCTTCAATAAATTTGGCAGCAATGTTTCGAATTTGCTCTACTACTAAAATGGATTGGCAGCATACCAACTCTCCTCCAAAAATAAACTATAAAGCGGCACCGTTAGCCGGTAAAGTCGTAGCGACTGTTTTCTGGAACTCTAAACGGAATATTCTGTATGATGTCGGCCCACATAATGCAAATATCAACTCTGATGTATATTGGTTCAAATGGCTCTGAGCACTATCTGAGGTCATCAGACCCCTAGAACTTAGAACTACTTAAACCTAACTAACCTAAGGACATCACACTCATCTATGCCCGAGGCAGGATTCGAACCTACGACCGCAGCAATCGCTAGCCTGTAGCGGCTAGAACCGCTCGGCCACTCCGGCCGGCCTGATGTATATTGCGGTGCCGTCAGGAAACTTAAGAAACGACTTCAACGTGTTCGCCGGCCGCGGTGGGCGTGCACGATCCGCCATCACCAAGTTTCTCTCTTCCTCAGTGTGAGCTTAGTACCTGACTACAAAAGCAAAATTGATACCAGAAGGTAACAGAGCCACTTTGGCCAAGTAGAATGTTTATAATAAATAAATCTCGTTAATCTAGTCAGATTCTTTTACTGCACTCGTACTGTGGTCACTGTACTGCATCCCACTTCCAAACAATAGGTGTTCGAAAGAATTAAGTACAAGCATTTCATTTCATCCATTCTTTAGAGGTACACATCACAGATTGACGTACCATTAGACGACGCAAAACTGACCATCTGTCGCGCCATCGTAGTTATAGCTACCTCGTGGTTCGGAACTGTGCTGAGTGGCCGCCGACACTCATCCGAAACGATTGCAAACGCTTCAAAATATTTCCGGTTATAACAAATGCTGCCCGCTGTACTCTCAAGGCCACTAATCTATTAAATTATTGAGACAAAATGTATTACATATAAAAAACAATAATCTCACAAATTCACTAGGCCATTGACACTGTACTACACAGGCGGCTTGTTGAAAAATAGCGTGCTTATAGAATATCGTCTTAGTTATGTGACTAGATTCTCACTTCCGAGCAGAGAGGTCACAGTTCGTAGGAACTGGCGGAAAGTCATTGAGTGAAACAGAAGTGATTTCTGCCGCTCCCCAAGGTAGTCTTACAATCCCTCTGCTATTCCTTGTCTACATAAATGATTTAGGAGACAACTTGAACAGCCATCTGGGGTAGTTTGCAGATGATTCTGTCGTTTATCGTTTAGTAAACTCATCAGAAGATGGAAACAAACTGCAAAACAGATTTAGAAAGGACATCTGAAAGGTGCTAAAGTTGGAAATTGACACTAAATTATCAAACGTGTGAGGTCATCCACATGAGTGCTAAAAGGTATCGGTTGAACTTTGGTTCAGTTTAACCTAAAGGCCGTAAATTCAACAAAATGACTGGGAATTACAATTACGACCAAATAAAATTGAAAAAAAAAAACACGTAGAGAATGGTGTAGGGAGCAAACCAAAGACTGCGTTTTATTGGCAGAACACTTAGAAAATTGAACAGACCTACTAAAGAGACAGCGCTTGTCCGTCCTCTTTTGTAGTACTGTACGCGCTCTGGGATCCTTAACAGAAAGGATAAACGGAGTACATTAAGAAAGTTCAACGAAGAGCAGAACGTTTTGTATTATCACGAAATAGGGAAGAGGGTGTCACGAACATGATTCAGCATTTGGGATGGGCATCATTAAAACAAAAGCGTTTTTCGTTGCGGCGAAATCTGCTCACGAAATTTCAATCACCAAATTTCTCCACCAAACGCAAAAATATTTTATCGACTATCATCATAATAAAACAAAGAAAATCACACCTCGCACGGAAAGATATAGGTGTTCTTTTTTTCCGCTATTCGAGAGTGGAATGATATAGAATTATTGTGAAGGTGGTTCGATGAACCATCTGCCAGGCACTTAAGTATGATCTGCAGAGTCTCCACGTATATGTAGATGTAAATGTAGAAGAACCCTCAAAAGACGATAGATAAGCCTAATACTACACTTCATGGCGTCACACAACTCAATACTGAGTCTTCAAGGAATTATTTGGGTAATGTATCAAAGTGTAGGAATTAAAAATATTGGGGGGGGGGGGGGGGGACTGACTCTTGACTATACTAAAAACGTTTGGTTAGTTGTAGATTAATTACACGGAGAGAGAGAGGCAAAGGACTAACTTGTGTGGAGAGATGCATGAAGCAGAGTTTCGTGTTAGGACTGAAGAGAGCTCCAACAAAATTTTCAGTGAAGTACTTCAGGCTGTAATGGAAAAATTAATGTGTTTCTTCTTGAAACAGGAGCGAGCTATATAGCCTCTCAGGCAGCAGTGACTAAGCCGACGAAAAAGGCCTCTGCCGCACAGACAGGGCAAAGGGATTGGGTAATGTTTCTGTCCTCTGTTGGCCCGCCTGTCACGGTGCTAGATTCAGGCAGGAAAACGGATGATGGAGAGCTGGGGATAGGGCTCTCGCTAGCTATGCCTTCTCACACCTGTGGCCTGCAGGGAATAACTCAAGACGACGTCTCGGGAGGGTAGAACGATATTTACTCTCACACCCGTCCGTATACGTGATATTTCTTCTTAGGCCTCCTTCGACCTTTCTGCTGGTGGTCTACTGTTTTTCTCACCAAGACACATACACGGCTGCTGTGGAAGACAAGTATTTCACCTTCGGAGGAAACCTCACGCGCTTACATGGTGCATATGTGGAAAACTTCGCTGTTAGTTCATGCAAGGTTAATAGTTCTCTTGACGCTGAGCAGTACTCTTAGGTTGTTCGCAGATGATGCTGTAATTTACCGTCTAGTAAGGTCATCCGAAAACCAGAATCAGTTGCAAAGCGATTTAGAAAAGATTGCTGTATGATGTGGCAGGTGGTAGTTGACGCTAAATAACGAAAAGTGTGAGGTGATCCACATGAGTTCAAAAAGAAATCCGTTGGAATTCGTTTACTCGATAAATGGTACAATTCTCAAGGCTGTCAATTCAACTAAGTACCCGTGTGTTACAATTGCGAACAACTTCAGTTGGAAAGACCACATAGATAATATTGTGGGGAAGGCGAGCCAAAGGTTGCGTTTCATAGGCAGGACACTTAGAAGATGCAACAAGTCCACTAAAGAGACAGCTTACACTACACTCGTTCGTGCTCTGTTAGAATATTGCTGCGCAGTGTGGGATTCTTAGCAGGTGGGACTGACGGAGGACATCGAAAGGGTGCAAAAAAGGGAAGCTCGTTTTGTATTATCACGTAATAGGGGAGAGAGTGTGACAGATATGATACGCGAGTTGGGATGGAAGTCATTAAAGCAAAGACGTTTTTCGCCGCAGTAAGATCTATTTACGAAATTTCAGTCACCAACTTTCTCTTCCGAATGCGAAAATATTTTGTTGAACCCAACCTACATAGCTAGGAATGATCATCAAAATAAAATAAGAGTAATTAGAGCTCGAACAGAAAGGTTTAACCCGCATTGCCCACCTCCTACTTTCACGGATGGACCCAATAAATAGTTAAATTGATCCCAAGCACAGATATATTTGGTTGTTAACAAGTTTTCCTTTAAACAAACGTAATAACGTTGTAACTGCAAAAAAAAACTGAATGGATAAATACATAAAAAGAAGTGACTAAAAGTGTTTATTTTCCCCCGTAAAGTATTTATCATGTGACGTCATTAGCATCTTCCATCAAAGAGGTAATTTATAAATTTTTAAAAACATTGCTTTGTATTTTTGTAACTGTTGGAGGAACGATTTTTCACATTCCAGCTGTGGACCAAGGCATATGCTTACATTTAACGTTCCGAACAGACTAATCAACTTTCGGTACACGGTAAAACTGATCATTTTGCAACATGGAGACGGGGAGTGATTTATTGCAGCATTCCCCAACCGGTATGCCGCCACGAAATGAAAGGATGTGATGCCAACATTAAAATATTATTGTGAGAAATCAAGGGATTTCGATTTTAGACATACTGCGAATTTTTATGTTTTCAAAGAAATTAAATGTTATTTATTTCCTCAGATTTTCACTAAGAAAGTGTTCGTTTATTAATGACTTAATACACTCCTGGAAATTGAAATAAGAACACCGTGAATTCATTGTCCCAGGAAGGGAAAACTTTATTGAAACATTCCTGGGGTCAGATACATCACATGATCACACTGACAGAACCACAGGCACATAGACACAGGCAACAGAGCATACACAATGTCGGCACTAGTACAGTGTATATCCACCTTTCGCAGCAATGCAGGCTGCTATTCTCCCATGGAGACGATTGTAGAGATGCTGGATGTAGTCCTGTGGAATGGCTTGCCATGCCATTTCCACCTGGCGCCTCAGTTGGACCAGCGTTCGTGCTGGACGTGGAGACCGCGTGAGACGACGCTTCATCCATTCCCAAACATGCTCAATGGGGGACAGATCCGGAGATCTTGCTGGCCAGGGTAGTTGACTTACATCTTCTAGAGCACGTTGGGTGGCACGGGATACATGCGGACGTGCATTGTCCTGTTGGAACAGCAAGTACCCTTGCCGGTCTAGGAATGGTAGAACGATGGGTTCGATGACGGTTTGGATGTACCGTGCACTATTCAGTGTCCCCTCGACGATCACCAGAGGTGTACGGCCAGTGTAGGAGATCGCTCCCCACACCATGATGCCTAGTGTTGGCCCTGTGTGTCTCGGTCGTATGCAGTCCTGATTGTGGCGCTCACCTGCACGGTGCCAAACACGCATACGACCATCATTGGCACCAAGGCAGAACCGACTCTCATCGCTGAAGACGATACGTCTCCATTCGTCACTCCATTCCCGCCTGTCGCGACACCACTGGAGGCGGGCTGCACGATGTTGGGGCGTGAGCGGAAGACGGCCTAACGGTGTGCGGGACCGTAGCCCAGCTTCATGGAGACGGTTCGAATGGTCCTCGCCGATACCACAGGAGCAACAGTGTCCATAATTTGCTGGGAAGTGGCGGTGTGGTCCCCTACGGCACTGCGTAGGATCCTACGGTCTTGGCGTGCATCCGTGCGTCGCTGCGGTCCGGTCCCAGGTCGACGTGCACGTGCACCTTCCGCCGACCACTGGCGACAACATCGATGTACTGTGGAGACCTCACGCCCCACGTGTTGAGCAATTCGGCGGTACGTCCACCCGGCCTCCCGCATGCCCACTATACGCCCTCGCTCAAAGTCCGTCAACTGCACATACGGTTCACGTCCACGCTGTCGCGGCATGCTACCAGTGTTAAAGACTGCGATGGAGCTCCGTATGCCACGGCAAACTGGCTGACACTGACGGCTGCGGTGCACAAATGTTGCGCAGCTAGCGCCATTCGACGGCCAACACCGCGGTTCCTGGTGTGTCCGCTGTGCCGTGCGTGTGATCATTGCTTGTACAGCCCTCTCGCAGTGTCCGGAGCAAGTGTGGTGGGTCTGACACACCGGTGTCAATGTGTTCTTTTTTCCATTTCCAGGAGTGTACATATTGATATCAGTTATATTCTCATGGAAAGTAAATGTAATTAATTTATTTTAATTGAATCAACTGTGCATTCTTAGTGAAAAATTGAAAAATTACCTAGAGAAACAGTGTTTTTTGTTTCACAAATTTTATTATGATGACTGCACAACCTATGTTTCGGGTTGTAAGTCAATTTTTCAGTAATTTACTTGAAAATGAGCTTTTAACTCCAAACCCAGGTTGTGCAGTAACCACAATAAAATTTGTGAAGCAAGGCAAAAACCAGTGTTTGTTTAATAATCTATTTACTTAATGTAGTTTTTATACTTCTCTAAGTTGTATTTGCTCCTGGACCACTACACCGACTATGCCGCTCGAGAGAGAGAGTACTTTGTAAGACCGCATAGTTTGTGTACAGTCAGCTGTGTGTGCGTTTCCTTAAAATGAAAATAGTTTGAATGTCTACAACGACAATGTGGGTAAATGATATTGTGAACTAGTGAAGTTAATACTGACAGTACTTCTACTACTGCTGTTGCCACTAACAATCATAGTAGGATTAACAGTAAGAACAATAATATTAATATTGCATTATTTTAATATTTGTTCCAATTCGTACCCTTTTCTTTAATCTTATAGGGCTTTGAGTTCACAGCGATAGGACTCACCATTGTCAGTTAAAAATACAGTATTTTGGCTCAACATTATTATTCTTGTTCCACCCTGGACTTTTCATTGTTTGGTTATTTCGCTTCAGTTTCATACAGCTGTGCTCGGCTACAGTGCGAATATTGTGATTGCTTGAACACTATTTTCTATTACAGTGTCATCAAACCATGTAAATCCGTCTTATGGAGTGGGCCGCCAACAAATGCAAATAGTGAGGTCATAGAGACCGGAAAGACGAAACAAGAAGTAGTTCAAGGGCTATATAATGATAGTCATTCATCTTATAGATTTTATTGGGTGGTGACAAAACAAGTCCAGTCCCCATAGCGTGTGGTGAAAACTGAGCAATGTTACTGTGCCTCCCGGTAAACCTAAACGACATTTCTCAGCCAAACATCCCTCCCTGTTAAGTGAAGACGCGAATTATTTTCGTCGGTTGTTGCAACAAAATTCCGTATTTCACGGACTATAAGAAGCACGTTTTTCTTCGAAAAATTGCCTACGAAGTTCTGGTGGGTCTTATAGTAGAAATTAATATAAAAATATCCAGTGTTTGATTTAAAATTACCGCTAGACTTAAAAATGACCATATATTCGATACCGCGGGAAACATATCACTATCTGACAACATTGGCTTCAACTGGCAGCAGCAGTGAACTGATGCGACGAACATGAGTTGCGGGGATTTACAAGCTAGCCAACACTGTCTCCCGCCCCGCCATCACAAACCCAGATCACTGTCTAGCCTATAAGGCGTCGTTGCAGCCTACGGTGCCAGTGAACTTAAAATGAAAGGTATTAGTGTTATCGGTAACAGTATAATATTTTTGTTAGTAGCAAGTAAAGATAAGAGGTATTCATATGAAGTGAGCTACAAATTGAATGTAATACCACATGAGGAAGGACGTGGAAACAGAGCAGCTGAGCGCATTTCGGCCCTTCACCAACAGAAAAAAATCATTTGCTATTGCAGGGCTGGTAAAGGCGAACTGAAAAAAATGAGGAAGTCTAAATGTGCAACTGCGGACTGAATGCAAAACAGCCAAAAGTAGAAGATGATGTACTGAAATGGATTCAAGGACGCCGTCAAAACGGCACTGGAATTAATACAAAAATGATTCAAATACACATCGTAAGCTAGCGCTACAGTGGGACTTAACAGTTTTTAAGGGTGGAGTTGATCGGTGGTACATGTATATGAAGCGTCATGGACTTACCACGTGAACCAGAAGCAGAATATTTCAGAAAATGGCACAACATTATAAAGAGAAAATATTATCTTTTCATTGCTTTGTTAGTCGACATCGAAAGAAAACCAGTGTGGAACTATTGGGTTTTAAGACAAACTCTTTTATGCTTTTTATCGTTAATATTGCGGCAGCTGTGTGTCGTACCACACACAATATGACCTAGACCACACATAAGTAACTATTTATTCTTGACATGGAGGTCACATTTTCTTGTATTTCAATTTATTTCATTATTATTTATATTAGTTAATTATTATTTTAAAAATATTCTTCCACTTTTTCACTGGACATACGAATGTTTGCAGTACATCTGATGTGTTGCATGGCCTATTACAACTGTGTGTTACGGTTTTATGAATAATAGCGTTTACATATGTTCATATATCATGCTTTATTAGAGTAAAACAGTGAAAACTATTAACAACAGCAAGACATAGGCAGAAGCATATGTGCCCGACTGTTACATATAGTTTTAATGGTATACAGTACACCACTTTGAGCCACTTACATAGTTAACTTGATACCTGTCAATTGTTAACGTATGTTCTTTATTTTTTATAATTCTTTATGATTGTACCTTTCTTTTACTCATTGTAAAGGGGCCTGAAAATGGCATCAATGTAATCCGAAACTGGTAGCACATAGAAGTTCATAAAATATAATAAATTTATACAATCCATACGGCTGTTGGTAAGTTATTGCATCAAGAAGTGTGGAACTAAGTCACATAGCAAATATGGACTAAACTCCTGTGGCATTTGATGTGCCGACTGACAGAACCGTTGCCATGAAAGGCGCTAACACCGTAACTCTAAAAACAAGTGGACATGAAAAAACGCACTACGCTGTTGTTCTTGCATGTTGTGCTGACGTTACTAAACTTAATCCAGTGATCATTTTCAAGTGCAAAACAATGACAAAACCTTCAGGTGTCTTTGGTCTTATACATGAAAAGTGTTGGATCGACCTGGCTAGTATGAAATTATGGGTTAACAGAGTGTGGGTGAGAAGGAAGGGTGTTACTAAAGGTGTCCTAAATCAGTCTAGCAGTCATTTGAAAAATTCTATGAAAGAGAAACTCAGACAAGGAAACGAAGAGCTTGCTGTTATTCTGGGAGTCGTGGCGACAGGAAGGGCTTCCGGCCAGCCTCCGACGCTAACATCGCCAAATCCATAGTACCAAGGTCGACCCCGCGTTGGTGTGGGACAAATGCCCGAGAAAATGATCAAAGAAAATGCTGTTATTCCAGGAGTACTTACTTCACAAGTGCAACCTCCTGACGTCTCGACAAATAAACCATTTAAAATGTATAAAAGAGAGGAATGGAGCAAATTGGTGATGGATGAATCCCAACATGAACTCACTCGGAAGGGAGCTTTAAAACGACCTAGAATGAAATAAGAGTGTCAGTGGATAAAATAGTCAAGGTATAGAATGAGAGAAGACATTGTTGCTAAATCTTCCAAGAAGTGTGATATATGTAACGCTCTCGGTAACAGTGAAGATCATCTTATAAACGAAGAAGACAACAATGAAGACGTAGAGTAACAAGAAGAAGAATAAGAAGAAGAAGAAGAAGAAGAAGGTTAAGATGACAGATTTCAGGGACTCTAAAGGTCAGTTCGGTTTTATAAACTAAGACAGTTTTTTAGTCTAGCTTTGCAACCTAATAATAAAAATTGTAAAAACGTTAGCTTTCTTAAAAACTTGGTTAATAATTAAGGTGTGTCTTATAGCACGTAGCATTATAGTCCGTTCGATAAAAAACAAGTGAAGCTCATGACTACATCGTTGCGTGTTTTGCAGAAATTACAGGTATAAGGTAGTCGAACTTAACGTAAGGGCCAAAACAAACACACAAAGAAGCAGAAACGTTGTGTTAAGAAATGGTAAAGAAAAACTCCTTAATTCAGACACTGAAATAATTCCTCTTTCTACTGACACATCGTCCACCGAGTTGGTGACATCTCCAGCGACATTGAAGACATTTTGAAGGAGAAAACAATTAGCAGTCGTAAGTTTTCACTTCAGATCGTCCAGTCCACCAATAATAACAGTCATGCAAAACTTCTTTCTTACGTAAGGTATGTTGAGGGGAATGGAATTGCAAGCAATTTCTCGTATTCGGCAGAACTACCCGAACGAGCAAATAACGAAGAAATATTTCGTGCAACTAATGAAGTAACGTGCGAGCAGATAATTTACGTTTGTGGATACAGACAATTACAAATGGATCAACTCATACATTCCCAACTGTATGGTCTTTTACTGACGATAATAAAGCATTGCTGGACTTAATTAAGTCTTCAGAAATAATTTACAAGATCCAGAATGAGATTTTCACTCTGCAGCGGAGTGTGCGCTGATATGAAACTTCCTGGTAGATTAAAACTGTGTGCCCGACCGAGACTCAAACTCGGGACCTTTGTTTTTCGCGGGCAAGTGCTCTACCAACTGAGCTACCGAAGCAGGACTCACGCCCGGTACTCACAGCTTTACTTCTGACAGTATCCGTCTCCTACCTTCCAAACTTTACAGAAGCTCTTCTGCGAAACATGCAGAACTAGCACTCCTGAAAGAAAGGATACTGTGGAGACATGGCTTAGCCACAGCCTGGGGGATGTTTCCAGAATGAGATTTTCACTCTGCAGCGGAGTGTGCGCTGATATGAAACTTCCTGGCAGATTAAAACTGTGTGCCCGAACTTGGGACCTTTGCCTTTCGCGGGCAGAAGTAAAGCTGTGAGTACCGGGCGTGAGTCGTGCTTCGGTAGCTCAGTTGGTAGAGCACTTGCCCGCGAAAGGCAAAGGTCCCGAGTTCGAGTCTCGGTCGAGCACACAGTTTTAATCTGCCAGGAAGTTTCAATTTAAAAGATGTCTTGCAAACTATATACACTCCTGGAAATTGAAATAAGAACACCGTGAATTCATTTTCCCAGGAAGGGGAAACTTTATTGACACATTCCTGGGGTCAGATACATTACATGATCACACTGACAGAACCACAGGCACATAGACACAGGCAACAGAGCATGCACAATGTCGGCACTAGTACAGTGTATATCCACCTTTCGCAGCAATGCAGGCTGCTATTCTCCCATGGTGACGATCGTAGAGATGCTGGATGTAGTCGGAACGGCTGGAACGGCTTGCCATGCCATTTCCACCTGGCGCCTCAGTTGGACCAGCGTTCGTGCTGGACGTGCAGACCGCGTGAGACGACGCTTCATCCAGTCCCAAACATGCTCAATGGGGGACAGATCCGGACATATTGCTGGCCAGGGTAGTTGACTTACACCTTCTAGAGCACGTTGGGTGGCACGGGATACATGCGGACGTACATTGTCCTGTTGGAACAGCAAGTTCCCTTGCCGGTCTAGGAATGGTAGAACGATGGGTTCAATGACTGTTTGGATGTACCGTGCACTATTCAGTGTCCCCTCGACGATCACCAGAGGTGTACGGCCAGTGTAGGAGATCGCTCCCCACACCATGATGCCGGGTGTTGGCCCTGTGTGCCTCGGTCTTATGCAGTCCTGATTGTGACGCTCACCGCCAAACGGCGCCAAACACGCATACGGCCGTCACTGGCACCAAGGCAGAAGCGACTCTCATCGCTGAAGACGACTCGTCTCCATTCGTCCCTCCATTCACGCCTGTCGCGACACCACTGGAGGCGGGCTGCACGATGTTCGGGCGTGAGCGGAAGACGGCCTAACGGTGTGCGGGACCGTAGCCCAGCTTCATGGAGACAGTTGCGAATGGTCCTCGCCGATACCCCAGGAGCAACAGTGTCCCTAATTTGCTGGGAAGTGGCGGTGCGGTCCCCTACGGCACTGCGTAGGATCCTACTGTCTTGGCGTGAATCCGTGCGTCCCTGCGGTCCGGTCCCAGGTCGACGGGCACGTGCACCTTCCGCCGACCACTGGCACATCGATGTACTGTGGATACCTCACGCCCCACGTGTTGAGCAATTCGGCGGTACGTCCACCCGGCCTCCCGCATGCCCACTATACGTCCTCGCTCAAAGTCCGTCAACTGCACATACGGTTCACGCCCACGCTGTCGCGGCATGCTACCAGTGTTAAAGAATGCGATGGAGCTCCGTATGCCACGGCAAACTGGCTGACACTGACGTCGGCGATGCACAAATGCTGCGCAGCTAGCGCCATTCGACCGCCAGCACCGCGGTTCCTGGTGTGTCCGCTGTGCCGTGCGTGTGATCATTGCTTGTACAGCCCTCTCGCAGTGTCCGGAGCAAGTATGGTGGGTCTGACACACCGGTGTCAATGTGTTCTTTTTTCCATTTCCAGGAGTGTAGAAGATTTGGCTTGGTCAATGATCCATTCGTGGATTCAAAACATCCTAGGTTAAGGCTTAGAAGAGGAACTGTTAAATCTGAAAGCAGACAAAACATCGAAGTCAAAATTTTTCGAAGTGCCTTTGAAGATGTTTTGGTTGTCAATAAGCTTTGAATACCCGATTACTTCCGAGATGGCAGTTAATGTATCATTACCATTTGTAACTAAATATTTATGTAAACTGCGCTTCTCGACGTTCATTGAAATTAAAACTTCAATGAGATAGAGACTCAAGTCCATCGATGAGGAAATAAGACTTTCTCGAGTATTCCGCCCCGAATCAGCGCCTGTTTGTAGCTAAGCAGGTTGAAGTTTTGCATTGAAGCTGCGAGTGGAATTATTTACTTTAAAATTCGGTTTAGAATTGTCTGTTTCTTTACAGTTAATTGAAATTAATAAGTTGTTAATAAATGCATGTTTCCACTCATGTATAATAATAATAGTAATAATAATATAAAACACTAATAATAACTGATTACATAACGATGCAATAATTTGTAATTATGCTATGATCCACACGATGTTTAGGCGAGAGGCATATTTGGATGCCGTTTTGAGTCTAGGACTCTCTGGGTGAACCGTGAGTAATGAAAGCTTTATGACTACTGGTTTTTTTGATGCCTCGATAAGCATTTTGAACCAATCTGTGACTTCCTTGATAAACTACATGTAAATTTAAGGTGGAAAGGTGGTAAATGAAAGGAAGGGGATCACGACCGTCATCTGCATCGGGACATAACACAGAACCAGCGGCGACGAGTGAAAATGTATACCGGGCTGGGATTCGAACCTACTTAAGAGGCAGGTGCGGTAACCACTGTGTCATCAGGGAAGTAGCGTTATCGTAAATTCGAAGACTCACGGCCTCACTCCACATTCTCATCTAGCGCCACCTCTCCACAGCCCTTGTCCATTTCCTTCAAGCTCGTTACTCTGGCATTCCTACAGGAGGTCGGACGCATTTATGCATCTGAACAGAAGAAGGTGGATTCATTGCCCAGCTAGGGGAGTGAATTATATGAACGCATGGTGTCGGTTCTTTCGGACACGTCCGAAAGAAGAGACACCACTCATTCATATAATTCATTGATATTTTTTCGTTTTAAATCCACTAATATTAATTATGTGCATGTAATACAGTAAGGTCTGAATATCTTAGATGGCGACTGAAGCACCTACAAAAATGAAACTTGGCAACGAGGGGAAGCCATACTCCGTGTGTGCAGGAACTAACATGTTATAACAGCTGCCACACATTAGTAAAAGCTGTTGGCACGTCATCCCGCCGCACGCAAGTCACCCCATGTGAGGAAAAAGAAATAAACATCATAGGCGAAATATATCAGGCAGTTTTTTAGTTTCCGGAAGGATGGTTTCTGGAAGTCATTTCTAGATCAGAAGTTAGGGCAAGTGGTGCATGCTAAGATCTGACTGACGTTGTGAAGCAGTCAACATCAGCACAAATGACTCAGCAGGATTCGTACTTGAGTCTGCATGCCGGTGTGCTAAACTCATTCGCGGGGATAGCTGAATACGTACCGTGTGAGTCCTCAACTACAATCAAGTGCCCTGCTCGGCCTTAGGACGTATGAGTACCACAGTATACGGCTTCCATAATACCCATTTTTCCATCCATGCGTTTTTCGTTACTGTTGTTACCATTTATAAGAAACTAACACGGAGCGTGCAGCACAAGTACAGTAGACCTATAGTATCCAGGGTATTACGAAAAAGGTACGGCCAAACTTTCAGGAAACATTCCTCACACACAAATAGAGAAAATATGTTATGTGGACATGTATCCGGAAACGCTTAACTTCCAAGTCAGAGCTCATTTTAGTTTCGTCAGTATGTACTGTACTTTCTTGATTCACCGCCAGTTGGCCCAATTGAAGGAAGGTAATGCTGACTTCGGTGCTTGTGTTGACATGCGACTCATTGCTCTACAGTACTAGCATCAAGCACATCAGTACGTAGCATCAACAGGTTAGTGTTCTTCACGAACGTGGTTTTGCAGTCAGTGCAGTGTTTACAAATGCGGAGTTGGCAGATGCCCATTTGATCTATGGATTAGCACGGGGCAAGAGCCGTGGCGCGGTACGTTTGTATGGAGACAGATTTCCAGAACGAAGGTGTCCCGACAGGAAGACGTTCGAAGCAACTGATCGGCGTCTTAGGGAGAACGGAACATTCCAGCGTATGACTCGCGACTGGGGAAGACCTAAAACGACGAAGACACCTGAAATGGACGAGGCAATTCCTCGTGCAGTTGACGATAACCCTAATGTCAGCGTCAGAGAAGTTGCCGCTGTACAAGGTAACGTTGACCACGTCACTGTATGGAGAGTGCTACGGGAGAACCAGTGGTTTCCGTACCATGTACAGCGTGTGCAGGCACTATCAGCAGCTGACTGGCATCCATGGGTACACTTCTGCGAATGTTTTATCCAACAATGTGTCAATCCTCATTTCAGTGCAAATGTTCTCTTTACGGATGAGGCTACATTCCAACGTGATCAAATTGTAAATTTTCGCAATCAACATGTATGGGCTGACGAGAATCCACACGCAATTGTGCAATCACGTCATCAACACAGATTTTCTGTGAACGTTTGGGCAGGCATTTTTGGTGATGTCTTGATTGGGTCCCATGTTCTTCCACCTACGCTCAATGGAGCACGTTATCATGATTTCATACGGGATACTCTACCTGTGCTGCTAGAATATGTGCCTTTACAAGTAAGACACAACATGTGGTTCATGCACGATAGAGTTCCTGCACATTTCAGTCGAAGTGTTCGTACGCTTCTCAACAACAGATTCGCTGGCCGATGGACTGGTAGAGGCGGACCAAGTCCATGGCCTCCACGCTCTCCTGACCTCAACCCTCTTGACTTTCATTTATGGGGGCATTTGAAAGCTCTTGTCTACGCAACCCCGGTACCAAATGTAGAGACTCTTCGTGCTCGTATTGCGGACGGCTGTGATACAATACACCATTCCCCAGGGCTGCGTGGGCGCATAAGGGATTCCATGCGACGGAGGGTGGATGCATGTATCCTCGCAAAGGGAGGGTATTTTGAACATTTCCTGTAACAAAGTGTTTGAAGTCACGCTCGTACGTTCTGTTGCTGTGTCTTTCCATTTCGTGATTAATGTTATTTGAAGGAAGTAATAAAATTATCTTTAATATGGAAAGTAAGCGTTTAAGGACACATGTCCACATAAGATATTTTCTTTCTTTGTGTGTGAGGAATGTTTCCTGAAAGTTTGGCCGTACTTTTTTTTGTAACACCCTGTATAACTGAAAGGACCCGAAAACCAACTGCTGTTAACTCCAAACTTGGAAGGTGTGTAACTCAATCCATGTAGTACTCCCTCCCGCCACTACTACACATTTAAATGCTCTGGGTAGTCTTTCAAATGTATGGTACAGTTAAGGCGGAATTAGTTTTCAGCCTTTCTCTTGACTAGCCATAGCGAGTCGCACTTGAAAAATTTTGTCAGCAGAACTATTCAAAAACCAAAGTTCCGCTTAGGTTTACTATATCTTACAGCCTAATTCTTGGTACACTATATTAACGTTCAGAATCAGCCAAAAACCTATATTCCATTAAAGCTGAAAATAACTTACAACTGGAATGAAGATAACCTGTATCTGAAAACAAAATGATGATACAGTAAATTACCGTTACTTTTACTGGCCTTTGGGGAGAGTGCTATCAAGTAAAATGTTTTCATAAGCTTTTGCATTCTTTTTGCCATCAACAACAGCAAATGGCTCTAACTGAGTTCAGGAAGGCCAATAGGAGTCCACCAAACCGCGTCTGAAATTTGCACTTCAATCACAAATGTTTCTAATCTGCCAGGTATAAGAGAGAGAGAGAGAGAGAAAACACAGTTACTATCTCCCCCTCCCCCCCCCCCTCTCTCTCTCTCTCTCTCTCTCTCTCTCTCTCTCTCTCACTATTGACTCGACAGACGACGAAATATTGTAAAATATTAACTGAAATAGTAACTGAGATGGGACTTTCTGTATAACTAATATTTCGGTGATTTTTATAAAGGAGTATGTTCTGAATAACAGAAGTTATTTTGTGAAACCTCATGCAATGTATTGTTGATGTACAGATAAAGTTTTGCTCTTTGTTACTGAGGTGGACATTATATGTAATATGCCGTCCACTGAGCCTTTTTCGACCTTTTTAGTTCAAATAACTTTGCTATGCTGTGAATTCTAGCGAACTGATCACCGATTCAGTTCACAACACTGACCCAGACATAAGTTAAAATATTGCTAATCCTCCTGTTCCAATCAAGGCTTTTGGGAATGTCCCTTGGTTATCGGGAGCATGCCGGAACTGGAGTGTTCCTGCCAAATATTCCTTAATGGCGTTCCATTTTCCTCCCTAAAACTACTAGCTCGTGTAGAAAAAAGCTATAGAGAGTGCATGACTACTATTAAAATCTTACATCTTCGATCTTATCAATTTGAGGGTTTTGCTCTATTTTTTTTAATGAGAACTGTAAATGACCGAATGGTAGTAGCATCGTTTTTCAGATACTGTACGTCTTTGTTTTCGCATTTATTTTTCAGAGTTACGTTAAAAAGAAAATATACCTATCAGTTGTATACATTTCTCTTATTTACGTTACTGAAAACAAGAAAATTCTTGTAACAGACTCGTTCCTCATTAGTTCGAAGAAAACTTGGGCAAATGAAATGCGGAACATGTAGAATGAAATTTTCACTCTGCAGCAGAGTGTGGGCTGATATGAAACTTCCTAACGGATTAAAACTGTGTGCTGCACCGAGACTCGAACTCGAGACCTTTAGCTTTTGTGGGAAAGTGATCTACCACCTTCTTTTTATCTTATTTTGTTCGAAATTGTTCGTTCTATTTGTTCGAAGCGGACGTGCCATGACGCTTGTGCAAGTTCATCGTCGATCCATTAATTCAGTTTTTCATTACAGAGAGCGGCTATCCCTCCGACCGAACACGCTGAACTACCGCGCTGGCGCTGAGCCACACAAGCACGACTCATGACCCCTCTTCACAGCTTTAGCGCACTAGCTTGCGAAAGGCAAAGGTCCCAAGTTCGAGTCTCGATCCGGCACACAGTTTTAATCTGCCAGGAAGTTTCACATCAGCGTACAATCCCCTGCAGAGTGCAAATATCATTCTGGAAACATCCCCCAGGTTGTGGCAAGACCGTGTCACCGCAATATCCTTTCTTCCACGAGTGCAAGTTCAGCACGTTTCGCAGGAGAGCTTCTGTAAAAATTTGGAAGGTATGAGACGAGGTACTGGCTGAAGTAAAGCTGTGAAGAGGGGTCCTGAGTCATGCTTGAGTAGTTCAACTGATAGAGCACTTGCTCGTGAAACGCGAAGGACCCGAGTTCGAGTCTCGGTCCGGCACACAGTTTTAATCTGCAGAACGTGTAATTTACTAAGCTAACTACCATTGTCACGGCCAATTTTTCATCCTGTAACACAGCAAGATGGGATTATCCTACTTGTTCTTGTACCACTCCTGATGTTAATATCACTTTTTTCTAATTTCTTTTCGTTAGTAATGCATTTGTACACGAAATTACAAAGTTCTTATTCTTCCAGTATTTCATTACATTTTATTATTCGCAGTAAAATTAACGGTAAGGTGGTTACAGCTCACTACAATACTGTAGATAGGTCGGATGGAAACATTTTATTTAAAAAAATCATAATCTGCTGTAAACTATGTACTCAACAAAATTCCATCCCGCAAATAATTGTTTGTTTTAATTTTGAAATAACTTATTTGAAAGCCTTCATTCTCCTCTTTCAAGCAAATGTTTCACTTTTTCTGAAAACTTAATATTTCAAAAGTTATTCGTGTTCAAAATTTTCGTGTTCCAGAATGTTCCAGTCTATAAGCGATATTCTCTCCAAATTTTTCTTCCACAGAATGTGATTTCATTCTCCAGCGGCGTGTGCGCTGGTATGAAACTTCCTGACAGGTTAAAACTGTGTGCCGGACCGAGACTCGAACTCGGGACCTTTGCCTTTCGCGGGCAAGTGCTCTACCAACTGAGCTACCTAAGCAGGAATGTAGGAGACTAGGTACTGGCAGAATTGAAGATGTGAGGTAGCTCAGTTGGTAGATCACTTGCCCTCGAAAGGCCAAGGTCCCGAGTTCGAGTCTCGGTCCGGCACACAGTTTTAATCTGTGAGGAAGGTTTCTTCCACAGTTTTGCAGCCCTGATTTCTCCTTCTACAGCCTAGCGGGGTAGCCGTGCGGTCTTGGGTGTCTTCTCGCGGTTCGCGCGCCTCTCCTCGTCGGAGGTTCGAGTCCTCCCTCTGGCATGGGTATATGTGTTGTCCTTAGCGTAAGTTAGTTTAATTTAGATTAAGTTGTGCGTAAGCATGGGGACCGATGACCTCAGCAGTTTGGTCCCATAGTCCTCACCACAAATTTCCAAATTTTCTCCTTCTACAGAAATATATTTTGTTGCTTAAATAACTTCCAAGTTTGTTAATTATTCCAATTTCATTTTCTCGAAAAATCTGGGCAAACTTTAGGAATCCCCGTGCACAATAAAATTTCTTTCTCATAAAGCAGTGCGTAGTATTTTGTAGTTTTTCGATTACACAGATCGACATTAGTTATATCTGCTTAACTGCCTGTTGCACCTTTCTTTTATGTCTTCCATCTCTTCCGTTAAACGCAGTAGTCCAGTGTTTCACCATTTTGTAATTTCTGTAATACGCTCGTATGTACACTACTGGACATTAAAATTGCTACACCACGAAAATGATGTGCTACAGACGCGAAATTTAACCGACAGGAAGAAGACGCTGTGATATTCAAATGATTATCATTTCAGAGCATTCACACAAGGTTGGCGCCGGTGGCGACACCTACAACGTGCTGACATAAGAAAAGTTAACAACCGATTTCACATAACAAACAGCAGTTGATCGGCTTTGCCTGGTTAAACCTTGTTGTAATGCCTTGTGTAATGACGAGAAATGCCTACCATCACGTTTCCGACTTTGACAAAGGTCGGATTGTAGCCTATCGCGATTGCGGATTATCGTATCGCGCAATGCTGCTCGCGTTGGTCGAGATCCATTGACTATTAGCAGAATATGGACTCGGTGGGTTCAGGAGGGTAATACGGAACGCCGTGCAGGATCCCAACGGCCTCGTATCACTAGCAGTCGAGATGACAGGCATCTTATCCGGATGGCTCTAAAGGGTTGTGCAGCCACGTCTCGATGCCTGAGTCAACAAATGGGGAAGTTTCCAAGACAACAACCATCTGCACGAACAGTTCGACGACGTTTGCAGCAGCATCGACTGTCAGCTCGGAGACTATGGCTGCGGTTACCCTTGACGCTGCATCACAGACAGGAGCGCCTGCGATGGTGTACTCAACGATGAACCTGGCTACACGAATGGCAAAACGTCATTTTTCGGATGAATCCAGGTTCTGTATATGGCATCATGATGGTCGATCCGTATTTGGCGACATTGCGGTGAACGCACATTGGAAACGTGTATTCGTCATCACCATACTGGCGTATCACCGAGCGTGATGGTATGGGGTGCCATTGGTTACACGTCTCGGTCACCTCTTGTTCGCATTGAAGGCACTTTGAATAGTGGACATGACATTTAAGATGTGTTACGACCCCTGGCTCAACCCTCCATTCGATCCCTGCGAAACCCTACATTTCAGCAGGATAATGCACGACCACATGTTGCAGGTCTTGTACGGGCCTTTCGGGATACAGCAAATGTTCGACTGCAGCCCTGGCCAGCACATTCTCCAGATCCCTCGCCAGTTGAAAACGTCTGGTCAGTGGTGGCCGAGCAACTGGCTAGTCACAATACGCCAGTCACTAATCCTGATGAACTGTGGTATCGTGTTGAAGCTGCATGGGCATCTGTACCCGTACACGCCATCCAAGGTCTGTTTGACTCAATGCCCAGGCGTATCAAGGCGGTTATTACGGCCAGAGGTGGTTTTTCTGGGTACTGATTTCCCAGGATCTATGCACCCAAATTGCGTGAAAATGTACTCACATGTCAGTTCTAGTCTAATATATTTGTCCAATGAATACCCATTTATCATTTGCATTTCTTCCTGGTGTAGCAATTTTAATGACCAGTAGTGTACATGGGTGTGCTGAAAAGTAATGTCACCGATTTGTTGTCCTGTTCTTGCTGCAGAGTACTTCTCGTACGGTTTTCCAACTTCGCTGAAGTAAACTGCAACTCTCTGCCGCCAGAAGACTCCGAATTGCAGCGTTTAACATAGCAATGTGTAGCGTAACTATGTCCGTGCGTGAGGAACAGCGTCATGTGATCGAGTTTCTATCCGTCCACATATGGAGCATCCTCACCTTCAGCATGACACAAGCGCTGTGACACCTGCAACAAACCGACACCTTTGTTCACTTTTGTTCATCATCCTTTTTGCAGTCCCGACTTGGCCACATCCGATTTTCATCTGTTTCCAAAATTTAAAGAATACCTCCGAAGATTTCACTTTGATCCTGACGAAGCGGTGCAATCAGATGTGAGAATGTGATTTCGTCAACTATCTCAAGCATTCTACCTTGACAGTAACAACAAACTGGTCTCTCATTGTCGGAAATTTTTTCACCACCTACGTGACTTTGTCGAATAATTAGTATTTATGCCTCACGAATAACGATGTGGAATGTTAATATCGCTTTTGATGTCTTTAAAATGTTTTAAGAGTTTTATTATAATTCTGAGAACGCATACTGTGACAGCGTGATTACCCGTAAATACCACATTAGTGCAATAAATGCTCCAAATGATGTCCATCAACATCAATGCATTTGGCAATACGTGTGACGACATTCCTCTCAGCAGCGAGGCATTATGGGAGGAAGGATAATTGCCCCCATTTTATTGATGGCAATCTAAATGGTGCAATGTATGCTGATTTCCTACGTACTGTTCTAACGGTGTTACTATGTTTCACTGCATGACAGAATGGCTATGTACTTCCAACATGATCAATGTCCGGCACACAGCTCGCGTGCAGTTGAAACGTTATTGAAGAGCATATTTTATAACAGGTGGATTGGTCGTCGAAACACCATACCATGGCCGGCACGTTCACCGGATCTGACGTCCCCAGATTTCTTTCTGTGGGGAGAGTTGAAGGATATTTACTATCGTGATTCCATCGCCAACGCCTGACAACATGCATCAGCGCATTGTCGATGCATATGCGAACATTACGGAAGGCGGACTACTCGCTGTTGAGAGGAATGTCGTTACACGTATTGCCAAATGCATTGAGGTTGACGGACATCATTTTGAGCATTTATTGCATTAATGTGGTATTTACAGGTAATCACTCTGTAACAGCATGCTTTATCAGGAATGGTAAGTTCACAAAGGTACATGTATCACATTGGAACAACAGAAATAAAACGTTCAAACATACCTACATTCTGTATTTTAATTTTAAAAACGTACCTGTTACCAACTGTTCGTCTAAAATTGTGAGCCATATGTTTGTGACTATTACAGCGCCATATATCACAAAGCGAAAAAAGTGGTCCAAGTAAAACATTCACATATCTTTACGTATTACACGAATATGTGATAAAAATGGGGGTTCCTATTTTTTAAAAAATGCGGTTAATATCCGTTTTACCTATGCAGCGCCATCTTGCGGGCCAACCATAACGCCATCTGGTTTCCCCCTTCAAGCTAGACGAGTTTCGTTCTTTGTAGTTTTTTTCCGTTTGACGCTTATTTCGTGAGAATTTGGCCCTTTCACGACCAATGAACCACCCTGTATAATTAGTTCAACGCACTGAATAATCACACGAAGAAAATTAAAGAAGAAATTCGACGAGGCAGAGGCATTCGAAACAGGCAGGTGGGTTACAACCCTATTACAGTCGAGTTGAACTAGCACTTAGTCTTCAGTGACCGCAGTTATTTGAGAAAACTACGCCAGTGCTGAATAGGTTGCTAGAACTAACTGGCCAGTCGTTAAAATTTATTTTTATTATTTTGGCAGGTTTCGGGATCAGCCCATCAGAACGACTGCTAAACAAAAGTACAGAGCCACAAGCACAAGCGTAACTGACGAATATCATTAAGAGTAAACACGCAAAATGTATAACAAGGAATTCTCAATGAAATTTTCACTCTGCAGCGGAAAGTGCGCTGACGTGAAATTTCGTGTCAGGTTAAAACTGTGTGCCTGACCGAGACTCTAACAGGAGGTTTTTGTCTTTTGCAGATAAGTATTCCACCGACTGAGCTACCCAAGCAAAACTCACGAGCCCTCCTCACAGCCTTCCAAACTTCACAAAAGTTCTCTTACGAAACTCGCAGCATTATCACTCCCGGAAGAAGGGTTGGGGACACGTGGATTAGACAAAGCAAGGTTCCAGAATGAAATTTTCACTCTGCGCCGTGGTGTGAGCTGATATGAAACCCCCTGGCAGATTAACACTTACAACAAATAATGTTCAAAAACTGTACATAACAAAACAAAAAGTTATATTAATGGACTGAGATCCGCCTCGATTGCGAAAAAACACCTAGTGTTTACCTAGGTTTCGGTGTAGATAACTACACCTTCTTCAGAACAATAAACTCAAAAGTGTCTATATGCTGAGCTTTTAATTATTGACAAAGGTCTTTATAGACACTTTTGAGTTTATTGTTCTGAAGAAGGTGTAGTTATCTACACCGAAACCTAGGTATACACTAGGTGTTTTTTCGCAATCGAGGCGGATCTCAGTCCATTAATATATTAACAAACGATTGCTGACGCGCTGCAATGTTGAAGGTTCTTAAAACAAAAAGTCTTCTTACGAAGTACGGCGACACATTTGTCAGTCCTGATCATCAGCACACAACTGATGCAGGGACTGCGTGACAAAATTTGACTGCCAGAAACTGTGAACAGGTGACGAGACTTTGGTGGTACAGTGCCGCCATTTGAGTCCAAAGTTATTAAATATAGCACAGAAATAGGAAAAGAAGGCTAAGTATGAACCTAAATCCTTACATATTATACAAGTGTGTGTGTGTGTGTGTGTGTGTGTGTGTGTGTGTGTGCGTGTGTGTGTGTGTCTTCCACGTCTCCTCCTAAACCAGTGGAACGATTTCAACTAGCCTTGGTGCACACAACATATACCTCACTGTCAGGCGACAGTCGCTGCGGTGGGTAAGAAACAAGCTAGCTATCAAAGGGTGTGAGTGGGGCTAAAAAAGAAGTGTTGCCTGTGACGCGATTTTCCATTCACCCAGTATTTTACGTAGAATGAGAGCACTTAGCCTTTAGCAACTTGGAACAAATTTTACACATAATTTCAAACCTTTACGAATGTCTTTTCTCGTTGACAGCCCCTACAAAATGATGAAAGGGAAAATGTTCATCGCGTACTACTCTTCGGCTGTTCATGAAAATAAAAGAGCCGCCTGTGGCATGACGTTATAATTCGTTACTTCTTTAATACTAACTGTATTCGCGAGACATTTTTGAGACAGTATCCACCACTGAATGTATGTGCAAAATTACATCATTGTACGACACATAGTTAAGGAAATATGAAGTCATAAGCAATGAGATACGTCAAAAACTGCTGCATCATGCATGACTTTTAAATTTATTACTTCTTTGCCAGTATTAATTGAAAACAGTCTTGGTGCAATTTCAGTTGTTTTTTTTTATTTATCAACTACGCGTTTCATCTTATTTAGACATCTTCAGGCTGGTCTGTATAGAAAACAGAGAACAAATACATCTATTTAAGGATCACTATCGCGTTGTGCCGACTTGGATAACCTAAAAGCATATAAAAACAGATCAAATATGGAAAAAGCAATTACCTTAATTTGATATTTCTTAGGACGACCCTTAAGACAATGTAGCTAAAGGGCATCGTCGAGCACATCAGGCGAACATCGGCTTCGTTAACCTCAGTAAATACTAGAAATATAAAATAGTATAAACAGATAAGAGAATTGACCAATGATCGGACACTCAGAAATGCAATCATATTGCCGAAGCCTTACGATAAGACCTTGCCTTTCTATATGGACGTGAATGAGAATGAGAGATCGTAAACCGGAGATACATTGCCACCAAAAACCTTATAATTATAATGCACATAAAACATTAATAAGATAGAATTACTAAAAGCAACACCTGTGTATTAGTTTATCCAAAGATTATGACGGAGTAAAACTACAAAAGAAGGTGGTAAATTTTGTATTTTTTATAAGAAGAATTTGCTTGTTAGTTAGAAGTTCTTGCTCCGTATGACGCAGTATTGCGTGTTATAGGTGGGCCTCTTCATCCGAAATTTATTCCTGTATTAGTAATGTTCTCGTTCTAGTGATATATGACACGTAATACCTGTTTAGACATCGCATCTGTGTGTTGTATTATACACCCTGGTACTATATTTTAAATTGACCGCCTTCTTTTGTAGTTTTACTCCGTCATAGTTTTTGGATAAATTATTGCATAGGTGTTGCTTTTAGTAATTCTGTCTTATTAATGTATTATGTGAATTATAATTATGAAGTGTTAGTGCCAATGTATATACGGTTTACGATCTCTCATTCTTATCAGCAGCTTCGAGGCAGCGCCATCTAATGATTCTGTATTAGGCATCAGTACTATCACACGGCGCTGTGGTGCATTATGCTAACTACTTAAGCCCCATCTTATTCTATTATTTGCTCGTGTGAACGTGTAAGCGCTGTGCAGGTCTTGGAGTCACTCACGTACATCTAGAAAGGTAAGGCCTTATCATAAGGCTTCGGCAATATGATTGCATTTCTGATTGTCAGCCTGATGTACTCGACGATGCCCTTTAGCTACACTGTCTGAAGCATCGTCCTAAGAAATATCAAATTAAGGTATTTGCTTTTTCACTATTTCATCTTTTAAATTATCCGAGTCTGCACAACGCGATCGTGATCCTTAAATAGATGTATTTGTTCTCTGTTTTCTATGCAGATCAGCCTGATGATGCATAAATAAGGTGAAACGCGTAGTTGATAAATAAAAATAACTAAAATTGTAAGCAAGACTGTTTTAAATTAATACTATTAATCACTGGTTTCCTGATTCATGCCACAAATGGATTGGAAGAATTACTTCTTTGCTACTAGCCCTGTTCACACTAAATTTCGCAGACGGTATCTACCTAAGCCGCTGAATGTGTCTGCAACATTATATCAGTGAACGACACGTAGTTCAGAAGATATGATGTCATAAACATTGAGCAGAGGGCCAGACGCTGGGTGCTACTGAGGCGGACGTACGGCTGTAAATAAATACCTCGGCAACGTCGGGTTTCTCCACGAGAACAGATTACAAAAACCAAGGCCATGCTCAACAGCGCACAATACTTGCAATAAGGCATAAGACTCCCCAAGTTTAGATCAAGGTCGTAGACCTGCAGTGCGATTTCAGTACCATGGTGACGACTGAGTTGCAGAAAACAACGGAAATATCCGAAGACACAATGAAACGGCAGGTAACAGCGTGAGGAAGCAGGCACAAAATCACCGGGGAAAGCAGCGGACGCCAGCGGGCCGTTGGCTCGCAGCAGCTGCTGGGCAGTTTCAAGGCGGCGCCGGCTGGAGAAATGGTACAGCCACTCAAAAGTCACGAGCCGTTAGCCCGCGGCTATACGGTACGTCGTTTTCTCCGGCCCTAAACCTTTGCAGAATGGCCGGGGCCGCATTTGCCACGAGACGGGGGCTCCGACAAACACGGAAGCGGCGCTCGTATTTACGGCCAACGCTAGATGAACTAAACGTCACAGGAGGGACGTTTCTGCCCGATCTCTGCCCTCCACACTCCCATCCTACCTGATACAAGCATCTTACGCACTGTACAGAGCTGTAAAATGGGAACTGCTGAAGAGATCGAAATGTCATTGCCTATAGAAGATGTGATCACTGTAAGAGCGCTGAGGCCCCAGGCTCGCCGCTAGAGGGCCATCGGCGAACACGTGTGACGACAGAGGGAGCATGCTTGCTTCAACCGTTCACAGTACACTAGTACTAAAACGGGGAAAGGGAGCCTGAAAAGAAGAGCAAAGGGGTGTAGTTCATTTCCTGGCAGCGGAAGGAATGTGGTGAACGAAAATTCATGAAATAACGGCACAAATATAAGAACAGCAGTGCGTGTCCGTTACAAGGATCAAGGCACAACACAAGCGCTTCAAGGAAAGACGGGTGTCGTTGGACAGTGACGTACGATCTAAGGCCCCACACAGCATTACCCATGTCATTAACCAGCAGGTGAATGCCCTCATTACTCAAGACATGCGAGTTGCGGTGGCAGCCATTGCCCCAAAGGTCGGATTCAGCCACGGAATTGCATTGGACATTCAGTGATCTCTGTACACTTATGTCATACTTCGATGAATTTCTAAAAAAAATGTGTGTGAAATCTCATGGGATTTACCTGCTAAGGTCATCACTCCCTAAGCTTACACACTACTTAATTTAAATCATCCTAAGGACAAACACCCACACCCATGCCCGAGGGATGACTCGAACCTCTGCCGGGACTAGCCGCACAATCCATGACTGCAGCGCCTCAGACGGCTCGGCTAATCCAGTGAAAGATAACTACGATCATGCTTACAATGTCCAATTGGGCTTCTCTTGGCAGTGACTGTAGACAACGTCCTGATACTGTCTTGAACTATTGGTAATTCTCTGTTGAAGCTTTGATTGAACTCCGCTTATATCTCCGTTTGGCAGATGGATGTCCACTTGCGAACTACTTGTGTGAGGTAAGGTGGATAGGATACATGAAGTTGGCCTTGCCCTCTGCGCCCTTTCTGGAAGTTAGCTTCAGCTCAGTTTCGCCTGAATTTTAGGCTGTCGGCACTCTTCTTATGTATGGCTGTCGTCCGTGTCTTCCAGAAAACATGCATACGGCCAGAATCTGTTCAGAGTCCACCTCTAAGAAATAAATAAATAAAGAAGTTCATTTAGCAAACGACAGGAAGCAGTAACAGTTGTCAATAGGTAAAATATGGAACAGGTGTCGCTGTCACATCGTCCAGAAACCTGTCACAGATCCGTCGTGTACGAACAGCAAACTGCGAACATCTCTTACGAGGAACGCAATCGCATTTTTTTTTGCATTTAAGGTGCGTGGAGTTCAGAAATCAAATATTAAACAACGAAAGCAAATCGATACAACTCCCAAATATTCCCGAGAAAAGCGACTGAAAAGTATTCCGAGTGTCTTTGATTCACTAAAGCAAGAAATAAATTTTGGCAGGCCATGTGTTCAGTTTACAGTGAGCGCAATCTTTTAACAAACTTTAATATTCAAGGAGCATTTCTCTGAAGCGTAAAATACATAAAGATGGAAAAATGATAGCGCCTGAGACTTGTTATTGTCGGGCAGTTGGTCAGAATTTCGTTTCGTTCGTTATATCTTTTCGTTTTTTTCCGTTCACTTGAAACACCTGCGTCATTTAAATATAAAATTAATCAACAATCACAAAAGATAATTAGCGCACATGTAACTAATTTTTAAGACAAGTGTATGTCTTCCTGTATCTAATTACATACACATAAAAGTACAGTTTCCTTTGCAAGTATAAATTCTTAATTACCAAACTTTTTAAAAGATTGCTAATGAAGATTGTTTAAATTAAAAGTAAAGATTAGGAATTAACTTTCTTTCATCTTTAGGTATTATGCGCCTGACGGAAATGGCTGCAGACATACGTTTAAGAATTTATATTAACGGGGAATCGAACCCAAGACATATATATGACAGGCAAACACTCCACCACAGCACCGCAACATCATTCAAAAATTCGTCCTTGTTTTAGTATATTAAAGTCGCTCGGAAATTTTCAAAGTCGATTTTCGTCAGAATTTTGAGAGTTGCATCCAAAGGCTTTGTCGAATTGATATTTATGTTCTGAACATCGTGTACCAGAAACATAAAAAATTCTAAAAATCCTGTCGGCACGTGGTTTTGCTAGATTCGAACGCATCGCCAGATATCAGTGAAGTGGCTCGTCTTTTAAATTTACAGTAATACAGGTTACATCTAATATGTCATTGCTGGGCACTTCCCGACCTTACACTTCGCCCTGTGTTTACTGGTCCATAAATCTATCTTCTGTTCTACTCCGTACTGCTGTTGTTTGGTAGAGGGTTCTCCGTACCAACGTTGCCTGGTACAGGCTGCCTTCTACTTATTTCGCGTGCCGGAAGGTGCTTCGTAGTGATGTTGCGTGCTAGAGGGCGCTTGGTGCTAAAATTGCATGGCAGAGGATGTTTTGTATCTATTCTGTGAGGTTTCGATCTGATACTTTGTGGCAGAGGTTGTTTCCTCTACATGAATGCGTGGTGTCTGTCCATTTTAGCATGTCCGAAAGAACTGACACCACGAGGAATTCGCAGATGTGATACATATTACGTAAATTGCAATTAGAGGGGGGAGAAAGGGAAGTAACTGATAATACCAGGTGCATAGTGCATAGGAGCTGTAGGCGGAATCAGCGGCGACGAGTAACAATGTGAACCGGATTGAGACTCAAATCAGGGATCTCCTGTTTACTTGGCAGTAGCGATAACCACTTCGCCACCAAGGCACAGTGTTAACTGCAAACCCGAGGACAATCTCGGCACGCTCCTCAGCCGACACACGCTCCTACGTGCCACCACCAGTTACCTTCAGTCCCCGCCCATGTCCCCCACGCTCTCTACCTTTAGGTTACCCCGAAGGTCAAACGTAAATGTACGTCTGCACGTGCTCAAAAGAACAAACGCCACACACTCATATAAATGATGTGCCTCGATGGGCCGTGAATTCACAACCATCAGTGCAGACGCACATTTACGTTCGTCCTCCAGCAGGAATCTACAATTAGCGAGCACGGTGCAAATGTACAGGGACTGCACATAAAAGGTTATGCGATGTGGGAATGTGTCGAGACAGGCCAAGCATTTGCTGCTAATACTGAGTCTGGATGCTTAGTGTAAGTGCCTAGCAAGCAATAGGTCCAGGGTTTGAGTTATGGTACGTTACACATTTCCCTCGTCAACACTGATTCTTAATGAAGTCCTGATGGTTAAAATGCCTCTGAGCACTATCGGACTTAACATCTGAGGTCATCAATCCCCTAGAGCTTAGAACGACTTATACCTAACTAACCTAAGGACATCACACACATCCATGTCCGAGGCAGGATTCGAACCTAGAACCGCTCGTCCACGTGGGCCGGCAAAGTCCTGATGCAGCTGACATCATCAGTTCCTTCCCTTCCATTTCCTCTCTCCTCCCTCCACCTTCAATTTACATAAAAGATTGTTTTGTATCAATGTTGAATCGCACAGGGTGGTTTACACCGATATTAACTTGTAGAGGGTGTTGTGGCATGTTACGTGGCAGAAGGTGCTTCGTAACAATATCATGTGACGGAGGGTGTTTCGTACTGATGTTGCATGTGCAGAGGGCACTTCATATCAATGATACGGGGCAGAGGGTGCAACCAACCAATGTTACTTTGGAGACATTGCTCCGGGCCAATCTTGCGTTGCATAGTGCGCTTCTTTCCAATGTTACGTGACAAAGATAGCTCCGTAGCAACGTTCCGCAGCCAAGAGCACATCCTATCAATGTTTCGTGCTGGAGATTGCTTCACATGAGCAAATTTCGAGAACATTTCACAAGGAGAACAGCAGTCTGGCAAAAAGTGATTTAAACATGAACACAGTCTCGACCGAAAAAAAATTTAACTTGTGGTGAACAGTTTTGAACAGTTTTTGATCATCTTCAGGCCCTCATACAATGATGGTAGGTGGTGGCGATGAATCGAGCGTGTGTTCTAAGTCCACGGAAGTATACAGTCTTTGTAGTTATTTCACATTGGTATTTAGTGGTGGTGGGTGCTGTCAACAACGTTGCGTAATAATATTACATCTCAGAGGGTGTTTCGTACGAATTATACATGTTGGAGGATGTTTCTTACCAATATGACGTGACGGGTGGTGCTTCCTGCTCATCTCCTGTGGTAGAGTGGGCTTTGCACAAGTTGTATAAGGTAGTGAGCCGGCCGTTGTGACCGAGCCGTTCTAGGCGCTGCGGTCTGGAACTGCGCGACCGCTACGGTCGCAGGTTCGAACGCTGTCTCGGGCATGGATGTGTGTGATGTCCTTAGGTTAGTTAGGTTTAAGTAGTTCTAAGTTCTAGGGGACTGATGACCTCAGATGTTAAGTCCCATAGTGCTCAGAGCCATTCGAACCATTTCAACCAGGGCAGTGAGTGATTCGTACAAATGCTGTGTAGCAGAGAACGCGAACTACTGAAGTTCCATGCAGCGGGTATTTTGCAGTAATCTTATGTTGGAAAATACCGGAAAAGGTCACGCGGAAAATGAAGCTCACTCTGGATTGTCACTGGAGTTGGGCAATCAGCAAGTGGCCATAGTCGCGGGACTACTATCTACTGGTACTGTACTTAGACGGCTGGAGAGTGGTTGTAGCTTGCATCGAACTGGCGCCGCAGCCGAGCGGACCGTGAAGCGTTGTAGCTCACTGCTAACGTCATGATGTCACTCCAGACACTAATTAAATACGAAAAGATAGCGTTCGTGCATCCTCAGAAGCTTCCTGGCGTGTGCCTGTTAAGTAGTTTGTTAATTGAAGCGATGATATTCAGTTACCTATTTGCCTCTGAATTTTTACCATAATTTTACGCAGTCGTCCGTTAACAAAACGAGGGACAAGTCTGCCTGGCGATAGTTCCTGCTAACCACACAAAGTTGGGGCGGGTCGGTGGTAATTACTTATTACTGCACTGGTCTACATGTGTTCACACTAACGACAGAGGTAGCTGAAGTGACAGACCGATAATGTACCAGTAACTAGTGGCCAAAACTTACGGTAAGGCACTGGAGGTGGTAAATTTTGTCGGTTACAAAGGCCTACGGTATCCATTTGCATCCATACATTCCTGATACAAATGGCTTCCTTGCGCCCCACATCAAAGAGGCAACAATGAGACTCCCAGCAGACGGTCGATCGCACCGTAAGGCTTTGCGGAGGAGCGGTGCTGTGGTCATCCTTCCCTGAGTGTTACTCTTATGGAAATCCTGAGACACCTCAGATACACATTAAACATTGTTGACCTCCATAATCCCAGATGCCACGACCCATATGTCTTGCACCGATTATCACCCCACTTTCAACGTCGGTAAACGCGCCACGGTCTAGCTGTCTGTAACAGACTGCTCAGATATCGTGCGCTATAACATTTCTGACTCTTGGAGCTACAATTTATTGCCGCACAAGACATCTTAGCTAAGATACAGTAGCTGACGCTTTATGTCAGGACGCACTAAATTGCAGACGAGTGTACGTAACATGATACTTTTTTAGGTGCACTGATAAGGAATGAGGAGGCTCTGTGCATCTACATCTACATCTACATCTACATGACTACTCTGCAATTCACATTTAAGTGCTTGGCAGAGGGTTCATCGAACCACAATCATACTATCTCTCTACTATTCCACTCCCGAACAGCTCGCGGGAAAAACGAACACCTAAACCTTTCTGTTCGAGCTCTGATTTCTCTTATTTTATTTTGATGATCATTCCTACCTATGTAGGTTGGGCTCAACAAAATATTTTCGCATTCGGAAGAGAAAGCTGGTGACTGAAATTTCGTAAAAAGGTCTCGCCGCGACGAAAAACGTCTTTGCTGTAATGACTTCCATCCCAACTCGCGTATCATATCTGCCACACTCTCTCCCTTATTACGTGATAATACAAAACGAGCTGCTCTTTTTTGCACCCTTTCGATGTCCTCCGTCAATCCCACCTGGTAAGGATCCCACACCGCGCAGCAATATTCTAACGGAGGACGAACGAGTGTAGTGTAATCTGTCTCTTTAGTGGACTTGTTGCATCTTCTAAGTGTCCTGCCAATGAAACGCAACCTTTGGCTCGCCTTCCCCACAATATTTTCTATGTGGTCCTTCCAACTGAAGCTGTTCGTAATTGTAACACCCAGGTACTTAGTTGAATTGACAGCCTTGAGAATTGTACTATTTATCGAGTAATCGAATTCCAACGGATTTCTTTTGGAACTCATGTGGATCATCTCACACTTTTCGTTATTTAGCGTCAACTGCCACCTGACACACCATACAGCAATCTTTTCTAAATCCCTTTGCAACTGATACTGGTCTTCGGATGACCTTACTAGACAGTAAATTACAGCATCATCTGTGAACAACCTAAGAGAACTGCTCAGATTGTCACCCAGGTCATTTATATAGATCAGGAACAGTAGAGGTCCCAGGACGCTTCCCTGGGGAACACCTGATATAACTTCAGTTTTACCCGATGATTTGCCGTCTATTACTACGAACTGTGACCTTCCCGACAGGAAATCACGAATCCATTCGCACAACTGAGACGATACCCCATAGGTCCGCAGCTTGATTAGAAGTCGCTTATGAGGAACTGTGTCAAAAGCTTTCCGGAAATCTAGAAATACGGAATCAACTTGAGATCCCCTGTCGATAGTGGCCATTGCTTCGTGCGAATAAAGAGCTAGCTGCGTTGCACAAGAGCGATGTTTTCTGAAGCCATACTGATTACGTGTCAATAGATCGTTCCCCTCGAGATGATTCATAATGTTTGAATACAGTATATGCTCCAAAACCCTACTGCAAACCGACGTCAATGATATAGGTCTGTAGTTAAATGGATTACTCCTACTACCCTTCTTAAACACTGGTGCGACCTGCGCAATTTTCCAATCTGTAGGTACAGATCTACCGGTGAGCGAGCGGTTGTATATGAGTGCTAAGTAGGGAGCTATGGTATCAGAGTAATGTGAAAGGAACCTAATCGGTATACAATCTGGACCTGAAGACTTGCCCGTATCAAGCGATTTGAGTTGCTTCGCAACCCCTAAGGTATCTACTTCTAAGAAACTCATGCTAGCTGATGTTCGTGTTTCAAATTCTGGAATATTCCATTCGTCTTCCCTGGTGAAGGAATTTCGGAAAACTGCGTTCAATAACTCCGCTTTAGCGGCACAGTCGTCGGTAACAGTACCATCGGCACTGCGCACCGAAGGTATTGACTGCATCTTGCCGCTTGTATACTTTACATTAGACCAGAATTTCTTCGGATTTTCTACCAAATTTCGAGACAATATTTCGTTGTGGAACCTATTAAAGGCATCTCGCATCGAAGTCCGTGCCAAATTTCGCGCGTCTGTAAATTTTAGCCCATCTTCGGGATTTCGCGTTCTTCTGAACTTTGCATGCTTTTTCCGTTGCCTCTGCAACAGCGTTCGGACCTTTTTTGAGTACCACGGGGGATCCGTTCCATCTCTTAACAATTTATGAGGCATAAATCTCTCAATTGCTGTTGCTACTATATCGGTGAGGAACCGAATACGTGGAAAACACTGACAAGGAGAAGGGACAGAATGTTTTATTTATTTATTTACACGTCTAGTTCCGTAGGACCAAATTAAGCAACAAATCTGATAGGTCATGGAACGCGTCAGTACATGAAATTGCAACATAAAAGTAATAACAGATAAAATAAAATGTTTAAGAACTCATAAGTGGAAGTAAACGCAGTCAACAATATAACATAAGAATCAGCTGATTTTTCAAGGAATTCCTCAACATAATATGAGTGACCCATGAGGAAACTCTTCAGTTTCGATTTTAAAGCGCGTTATTTCTTGTTAAGATTTTTGAATTCTTGCGGTAGCTTATTGATAATGAAGACATCAGGGAATGACTTCCGTGGTACTAGAACGAGCTGTAGAGGACAAAAACTGTAGAGGAAGACAAAGATTGGAATACCTCCAGCAAATAATTGAAAACGTAGGTTGCAAAGTGCTACTCTGAGAAGAACAGATTGGTACAGGAGAGGAATTCGTGGCGGGCCGCATCAAACCAGTCAGAAGACTGATGACTCAAAAAAGAGAAAAAAATGTCAGTTTTCTGCAGAATTCTCGAACATATTCTCAGTTCGAATATAATAAAAATTCATTGTATTTGAACGGATCGGCACGATTGTAGATAGCATCGCTCTTGCGAAACTCAGCTTGCCCCTTTGTCACATGATAAATAGAGAACTATGGATAAAGGGCAACATGCAGATTCCGTATTTCTAGATTTTCGAAAATCATTTGACACGGTGCCCAACTGCAGACTGTTAACGAAGATACGAGCATATGGAGTAGGCTCCCAGATATGTGAGTGGCTCGAAGTAATAGAACCCTGTGATGTCCTCAACGGCGAGTCCCCAGAGAACTATGACAGGAGCGCTATTATTATCTGTACACAAAGATGATGTGGCTGACAGTGTGGGCAGCAGTCTGTGGCTGTTTACTGGTGATGCTAAGATGAACGGGAAGGTGTCGAAGTTGAGTGATTTTAGAAGGATACAAGGCGACTTAGACAATTTCTATTTGTTGTGATGTATGGCAAATAGTTCTAAATCTGAGTTAACCCCGATGATAGGAAAAACAAACCAGTATAGCATTTGTAGTGTCCTGCTTCAGATATCTGGGTGTAACGTTGCGTAACTATAAAAAATGCAACGAGCGTGTGAGGACCGTAGTAGAGAAGACTTCGGTTTATTGAGAGAATTTTGGGAAATCGTGGTTTATCCATAAAGAAGACCTCGTATATGACATTACGGCGACCTATCCTTGAGCACTGTTAGAGTGTCTGGGATCCAGGATCCACATCAGGTCGGACTAAAGGAAGACAAAAAGCAGTTCAGAGGCGGGCTTCTAGATACGTTACCAGTAAATTGTAACAGGTCTGCAGCTCGTGGTCTTGCGGTAGCGTTTCCGCTTCCCGCCAACAGGGTCCTGGGTTTGATTCCCGGCGGGGTCAGGGATTTTTTCTGCCTCGAGATGACTGGGTGTCGTTGTTGTGTCGTCTTCATCATAATCATTCATCCCCATTACGGTCGGAGGAAGGCAATGGCAAACCACCTCCGCTAGGACCTTGCCTAGTACTGCGGTGCGGGTCTCCCGTATCGTTCCCTACGTTCCTCGGAGAATGGGAGCTCATCATCATCATCAGGTTCGAAAAATACCCAGGTATTACTGAGAAGCTTCAGGAATTCAAATGGGAATCTCTGGAGGGAAGGCGACGTTCGTTTCGAGGAGCACTACACAAAATTTAAAAGTACCATCATACGAAGGTGATTGCCAATACTTCGCGGAAGGACCAAGAAGACAAGACGCGAGAAATTACAAAGTCATACAGACAATCGTTTTTCCGTCGCTCTGTTTGCGAGTATAACAGGGGAGGAAACGACTAGTAGTGGTCTAGAGTACCCTCCTCCGCGCACCGTACGGTGGGTTGCTCAGTATGTTCGTAGATGAAGATGTAGATGTAAAAAGGTGAAGTGATGCAGGAACGAGAGATGCTACTACACACTTACATCTACCGCTGGCAATTGCACCAATTCAGCAGACATTTGATCTGATTGTTTTCACAGTAAAAGATGAAGGCATTACACTCCCACTCGCGTGCTGAAACAGTTATTTTCGTTCATTTTTACCAAAACGGCATGTATTTTGGACAGGCCAGGAAAACTGCTGGTGAATCCTGTTGTTGCCTGGGGCAGATGGAGGGAATATTTTGAAGAGTTGCTCAGTGTAGGTGAAAATACGATCAGTAATGTTTCAGATTTCGATGTACGATAGGATAGCAATGACGTTGGAAATAGGATCACATTCGAGGAAGTGGAAAAAATGGTCAATAGATTGCAGTGCAATAAAGCTGCTGGGGTGGATGAAATTAATTCGGAACTCATCAAATACAGTGGAATGTCAGGTGTTAAATGGCTACACACGATTATTGAAATGGCGTTGGAGTCGGGACAGGTTCCATCAGAATGGACGAAAGCAGTAATCACACCAATCTTTAAACATGGAAACAGAAAAGATTGTAACAACTAGAGAGGTATCTCTTTAATCAGTGTTGTGGGTAAAATCTTCTCAGGTTCAAAATGGTTCAAATGGCTCTGAGCACTATGCGACTTAACATCTGAGGACATCAGTCGCTTAGAACTTAGAACTAATTAAAGCTAACTAACCTAAGGACATCACACACATCCATGCCCGAGGCAGGATTCGAACCTGCGACCGTAGTGGTCGCTCGGCTCCAGACTGTAGCGCCTAGAACCGTTCGTCCACTCCGGCCGGCTCTTCTCAGGTATTGTTGAAAGGAAAGTGCGAGTATTAGTTGAGGACCAATTGGATGAAAATCAGTGTGGGTTTAGGCCTCTTAGAGGTTGTCAGTACCAGATCTTTAGCTTACGGCAAATAATGGAGAAGTGTTACGAGTGGAACAGGAAATTGTATCTATGCTTTATAGATCTAGAAAAGGCATATGACCGGGTTCCTAGGAGGAAGTTATTGTCTGTTCTGCGAGATTATGGAATAGGAGGCAAACTTTTGTAAGCAATTGAAGATCTTTACATACATGGTCAGACAGCAGTTAGATTTGACGGTAAATTGAGTTCATGGTTCAGAGTAGTTTCAGGGGGTAAGACAAGGCTGTAACCTATCTCCACTGTTGTTCATATTTTTTATGGATCATATGTTGGAAACAATAGACTGGCTGGGTGAGATTAAGATATGTGAACACAAAATAAACAGTCTCGCATATGCGGATGACTTAGTTGTGATGGCAGATTCGATTGAAAGTTTGCAAAGTAGTATTTCAGAGCTAGATCAGAAACGTAAGGACTATGGTATGAATATTAGCATCTTCAAAACGAAAGTAATGTCAGTGGGTAAGAGATATAAACGGATTGAGTGCCAAATAGGAGGAACAAAGTTAGAACAGGTGGACGGTTTCAAGTACTTAGGATGCATATTCTCAAAGGATGGCAACATAGTGAAAGAACTGGAAGCGAGGTGTAGCAAAGCTAATGCAGTGAGCGCTCAGCTACGATCTACTCTCTTCTGTAAGAAGGAAATCAGGACCAAGACTAAGGTATCTGTGCACCGTTCAATCTTTCGACTAACTTTGTTGTATGGGAGCGAAAACTGGGTTGATTCAGGTTACCGTATCAATAAGGTTGAGGTTACGGATATGAAAGTAGCTAGGATGGTTGCAGGTACTAGTAGATGGGAACAATGGCAGGAGGGTGTCCACAATGGAGAAATAAAAAAAAAACTGGGAATGAACTCTATAGATGTAGCAGGCAGGGCGAACAGGCTTAGATGGTGGGGTCATATCACACGCATCGGAGAAGCAAGCTTACCGAAGAGACTCATGGGTTCAGCAGTAGAGGGAAGGAGGAGTCGGGGTAGACCAAGGAAAAGGTACCTGTATTCGGTTAAGAATGATTTTGAAGTAATAGGCTTAACATCAGAAGAGGCACCAATGTTAGCACTGAATAGTGGATCATGGAGGAATTTTATAAGCGGCACTATGCTCCAGGCTGAACGCTGAAAGGCATAATCAGTCTTAAATGATGATGATCATGATGATGATTTACTAAATTAATATTTAGATTTTGCGTATGGTACAAGCGGCGATCATTAAGTAATGCAACGCCTTTTTTCTTTGAAAGCAGGTTGGTTTTAATGAGGAACCTAACACAATATATTATTCCTCTCCCTGTATGCCCGTATTGTATCATCCCAATGGTCGACGTCGGAGCCAATGTCTTGCTATATCAACAACCTTCCCGTTATCCACCTACTGCTGGCCGCGGAGTTCATCCGAATTGGGCCAAACAGATCGAAGATGGAAGCTATGAAATCCGGCCTGCAGGGTGGATGAGGAAGGACAAACCAGGGAATTTTGGAAGCTCCTCTAGGGTGGGCACACTTGTGTGAGGCCTTGCGTTACCATGAAAAAGGAGATTCGCTTGCATCCGTCGATCACCTAGAATGAGAGTGTCCACACGTTCCAACATTGGAGGTGTCGCAGCTGTGTGCGGCCAGCTGTTACAAAGGACATGGACACGTTCCCTAGACCTTATTGTGATGAAAGACGCCTTGTCCAACTACTCATCATGGTTTTGTTCAGTGCTAGGTCTCCGTAGACATTCTGCGAGCGCCTATCATATCTGCGCTGCTCTGGTTTTCCACCAAAATAAACTTGGAACGCACCTCCGTTTCAGACCACATCTTGAAGGCTACGTATAGCGCCAACAACTATCAGAACGTTATGAAACTATAGGGGCTGAAGCGCGAATGTTCGCGATGTACACAAATACCGTATTTTATCAACAGAAATTGGCCGAGAAAAAAAGTATGGTGAGTTACTCATTGAGCGCCCATCGTAATATGGGTAAGTTCCCAATAAAGCTTAACACGGTGTAATCGTAACTTAATTTTATTTTAGATTTGCAGGAAACATTTAAGTAGAAAGAGCCGAATCACTACGCTTGTTATCGGCGTCACGGCGAATGATCTACTAGCCAAACAGTTCGGTCGCTAGAGGTAGGGCCGAACATTTATTTACCTTAGACAAATTGAAGCGCACGTCTAAGGCCGTGATTCCGCGAGCAATGCACAGTTAAGTCAATTTAGGAAAGTATAACTTGCTAAGTCTCGAACGCAGTCTCGAACCGAGAAAAACTTGTATTTTCATCGACGACAATGACTAGAAACATCTGGTGTGATTCTTGTATGCGTACGCTTTACTACATCACATTATGGCACAGATAACAGAACGCAGCATGTCATTCTCAATGGAAAGAAGTCTTCCGACGTAAGAGCGATTTCAGGTGTTGCGCAGGGGTGTGTCGTAGGACCGTTGCTATTCACAATAAATATAAATGGTATTGTGGATAACATCGGAAGTTCACTGAGGCTTTTTGCGGATGATGCTGTAGTATATCGAGAGGTTGTAACAATGGAAAATTGTACTGAAATGCAGAAGGATCAACAATGAATTGACGCATGGTGCAGGGAATAGCAAGTGAATCTCAATGAACACAAGTGTAATCTGGTGCGAATACACAGAAAGAAAGATCCTTTAACGTTTAGCTACAATATAGCAGGTCAGCAACTGGAAGCAGTTAATACTATAAATTATCTGGAAGTAGGCACTAGGAGTGATTTAAAATGGAATGACCATATAAAATTAATCGTCGGTAAAGCTGATGCCAGACTGAGATTCGTTTGAAGAATCCTAAGAAAATGCAGTCCAAAAACAGAGGAAGTAGGTTAGAGTACACTTGTTCGCCCACTGCTTGAATACTGCTCAGCAGTGTGGGATCCGCACCAGATAGGGTTGATAGAGAAGATCCAACAGAGAGCAGCGCGCTTCGTTACAGGATCATTTAGTAATCGCGAAAGCGTTACGGAGATGATAGATAAACTCTAGTGGAAGATTCTGCCAGAGAGACTCTGAGTAGCTCGGTACGGGCTTTTGTTGATGTTTCGAGAACATACCTTCAACGAGGAGTCAAGCAGTATATTGCTACTTCCTACGTATATCTAGCGAAGAGACCATGCGGATAAAGTCAGAGAGATTAGAGCCCACACAGAGGCATATTGGAAATCTTTGTTTCCACGAACAATACGAGACCGGAATAGAACGGAGAATCGATAGAGGTACTCAAGGTACCGTCCGTCACACATCGTCAGGTGGCTTGCGGAATATGAATGTTGATGTAGATGTAGAGTTTATAGGTTTATAGGAAAAATTGTGCGTAATAAAAATAGTAAAAATTCCTTAGAACTATATAATTCAGTGTTTCAGTGAGACAGGGGCTTAGCCGTTTTCTCGGTACTTTCATTGAAGCCTCGTAGTTAAAGCAGTGGATTCAAGATCAACATGCCACTTCTGTGACGTGACGATGACATCACATGAAGATGCCAGATTGGTGAACATTTTAAAAATTCTGTGTTGTGTACTGACGCAGCAAGACACAACTAGGTCCCTTACTCCTCCCGCTACTCCTCCAGTACCAATGGAGACAGTTACACGCCGTCTGTGGTATCACAAAGGAGGGAATCGCATGCGCACAGGCGACTGAATCTCTTACGTCATTATCACTGGAGATAGATGTAATTTTGCGTGGATCGCCGTAGACTGCTCGCAGCACCTATCGCAAGTTACATATGTCGACGCGTGCTAATACCATTGCACAATAAAAGTGGCACATTATCAAAAGCTGTTCCATGTTCCAGGTGTCCTCTGCTGCAATGCAGATAATAGGTGTATCACAGTGTGTGCGGTTGAAATGGTGCGGAAACTCCAAACGTACTCCGATGTTTAAATACGTGGGACAGTAGCACTATTGTGAGCAAAAAGTTTAAATTTCACACAGATTCACCGTGAAATTATAGTGATATCAATGCGATGTTACATCCAGCCTTAACCAAACAGTGCCAACTGACCAATGCCGCAAAGACGTCTGTGATGGTGATCGGGAAGTTCAGACCGGCGATACTATGATTTCCACTTTTTGGCGGGTCGGCAGGGGGGAGGGGGAGGGGAGGGGAAAGGTAGGTGGAGGGGGAAGCGAACGAGGGGGGATGGTTTATTGGCCTTTAGTATTAACCATTTAGCAAGAGAATTGAGTGACGACGTGGTGTCTATCACTATATCACATATACTCCATACACATTAGAAATTACATTAATTATAGGTAAACACTCTGTACATTCACGCATTCAATACAACTTCTTACGCCTGAACCTTCGAATCTGACTTATAAATGGATATCCGTTTCTAGCAGAAACTGAGCGACACTGAAATAGTCCCTTGTGGTCAGCTGTCGAAACAGGTTTGTCACAGATGCAGGTTGAGGAATTACTGCTCTGATGAAGGTGTTAAGAAACTTGGGGCTGTCATAGCAACACATGGTAGAGTCTGCAATTTCAGTTGAGTGCTTTCGCTGTATGGAGATAGCTGAACTTTCGTCTTTTAAAGATGTGAAGGGTGACATCCATGACCCGGCTGGATACGCCCTATGGTAGTGGTATCACATCTAGATAGCTTGATTTGGGAGAACCAGGATTTTAGCGGAATTCTCTGCTGTATTGTGGCATTATGCCTTCCCTTGGACTGTTGTGAGACCCATTCTTGATTAACCTTTCTCGTCATGCCAGCAACAAAATTTGTATGCGGATGGCAGGCCTAGTAAGATTGTTAAGAGAGTTTCCAACGAGGAGGACATTCGGGCAGCGGTCCTCGATGGCTCCGTGATCAGAGAGCGGAATTCTATCGTTGAGGGACTGAATGTTTGGTAGAGCGTTCCGACCATTTTTCGGTGAGTATGCCGAAACGCACTTCAACAGTTCACACTTAAGTGCCTGGCAGAGGTTTCATCGAACCACCTTCAGATTACTTCTATACCGTTCCTCTCTCGAACAGCGCGTGGGACAAATGAACACTTAAGTCTTTCCGTGTGCGCCCTGATTTCTCTTACGTTATTAGGATGATCATTTCTGGCTATGTTGTTAGCGCCAACAAAACATTCTCACTTTCAGAGGAGAATGTTGGCAATTAAAATTTCGTGGATGGATCTAGATGCAACGAGAAATATCTTTCTTTTAACGATTGCCACCCTACCTCGCTTATCACATCAGCTACATCTCCCACATGTTTCGCAATTATACAAATCGAGCTGGCCTTCATTGGACTTTTTCCATGTCCTCCGTCAATCCTATCTGGTAGTGATCCAATACCGCACAGCAGTACTTTAGCACAAGACGGAAAGTGTATTGTAGTCCGTTCTTTTAGTAGACCTGTTTCTTCTAACGAGGGAACAACCCCGTCGCACCACCCTCAGATTTAGCTGGCCCAGTGGATGACCCAATAAAAACTGAACGCAGAGCAAGCAAGTATGAAGATGTACTGAAATGTGAAAAAAGGAACTAAATAGTAACAGTCAACGGTCCAAGCTCGCGATGTGCAGCATCGAGCGAATTTGAATAGCATCGGCATCGATCTTTTCTTTTCACAAAATTACGAACTTTCTTATAGGTCGTTGACGTGTCTGCTTTCCTTCTGTAGTCTTGGAAATTGTGATATTATATATTGGTTATAGAATATTAATCATGCAGCAAGAATAAATTTCCGTCGCAAGTAAATATGATGAATAGTGGTAGCAGACGAGATGCCGCATAGGCCTCTAACAGAAATGAAAACAACAAATAAACTAGTGTGAACTGTTTTACAACAAAGGAATTCTAGAGTTAAAACTTCCAAAATGAAAAGCAAGAGTCATAACACGTGGTATACTTCTGTCGAACAAACAGGAGGTGCGTACGTGTGGAGGTCCCTTCCTTACACCTCACTGCTGCCAATGGACGTTACACCACAGCAGACACAAATCTGAATACATCACACGGATACGTAAATGAGCGGACAGAAAGAAAAGCGGCAGTCCACGTTTGATCCGTGTTCAGTTTTTGACGGGCTATACACTGGGCCTTCTTACCACTGAATCTGTGGGTAGTTCGATAGGGCGTTTCCCTCGTAAGTATTTTGTCAGTGAAACACAATTTTCGTTTTACCTCCCCTGCAGCATTATCTATGTGATCGTTCCCATTTATGTTTTTCGTGATTGTAGTCCCTAGGTATTTATCTGAACTGATAGCCTTTATACTTGTGTGATTTTCCTTATAAACGAAATTTAACAGATTTACTTTGATACTGATTTGGATGACCTCTCCCACTTCTCCTTATTCAGAAGTTGACTGCCCATTTCGCACAAAACAAATTTCCGTGTCCAAGTCATTTTGTATTTGGTTTTGATCATCTGATGACTTCAGTAGACGGTAAATGCTACTAAAAATTTGACATAGCTGTTCAGATTGTCTTCTAAATCGTCAATATAGATTAGGAACAGCAGAGAGTATGCAGCACATTCTAGAGGAACGTCAAATATCGCTTCTGTTTTACTCGATCCGCCGATTACTACGAATTGTGATCTTTCTGACAGTATGTCACGAATCTGTACGCAAGACTGAGATGATACTCCATGGGCACGCTATTTCCCCTTAGCAGTCTCCTATGAGGAACGATGTCAAAAGCCTTCTGGAAATCTAGAAACATGGAATCAATTTGAGATCACCTCTCGATACACTCATTAATCCGTGATAATAAACAGGTAGTTGTGTTTCACAAGAACGATATTTTCTGAATCCGTGCTATGTGTTAATAAACAGTTTTCTTTGAGATAACTCATAATGTTCGCCCACAGTTCGTATTCCAAAATACTGCTGAAAATCGACGTCAGTGACATAGGTCTGCAATTTAACGGATTTTTTTCACTACTTTTCTTGGGAATCGGTGTGACATGTGCAACTTTCTAGTCTTTATGTACAGTTCTTTCTTGGACCGAGAGGTTGTATATGATTCCTATGTAAGTGGCAATTGTATCAGCATACTCTGAATGCAACTTAATTAGTGTATACTTTGGACTGGAAGAATTGATTTTATTTAGTAATTTAAGCTGCTGTGCTACGCCGAGAATATCTTCTAAGGTAATCATGTTAGTAGCTGTTCTCAACTCAATTTCTGGAATAATTTCGGAAAACTGGGTTTAGTAACTCCGCTTTAATGGCACTGTCATCGGTAATATTACCATCGCTGTCGTGTAGTGAAAAATACAAGGTGAGCGATAAGTCCCTGTATCCCCACAATGTGAAGGGATATCAATGATACGATTCGCTGATGACATTGCTATCCTGAGTGAAAGTGAAGAAGAATTAAATGATCTACTGAACGAAATGAACAGTCTAATGAGTACACAGTATGGTTTGAGAGTAAATCGGAGAAAGACGAAGGTAATGAGAAGTAGTAGAAATGAGAACAGCGAGAAACTTAACATCAGGATTGATGGTCACGAAGTCAATGAAGTTAAGGAATTCTGCTACCTAGGCAGTAAAATAACCAATGACGGACGGAGCAAGGAGGACATCAAAAGCAGACTCGCTATGGCAAAAAAGGCATTTCTGGCCAAGAGAAGTCTACTAATATCAAATACCGGCCTTAATTTGAGGAAGAAATTTCTGAGGATGTGCGGCTGGAGTACAGCATTGTATGGTAGTGAAACAAGGACTGTGGGAAAACCGGAACAGAAGAGAATCGAAGCATTTGAGATGTGGTGGTATAGACGAATGTTGAAAATTAGGTGGACTGATAAGGTAAGGAATGAGGAGGTTCTACGCAGAATCGGAGAGGAAAGGAATATGTGGAAACCACTGATAAGGAGAAGGGATAGGATGATAGGACATCTGCTAAGACATGAGGGAATGACTTCCATGGTACTAGAGGGAGCTGTAGAGGGCAAAAACTGTAGAGGAAGACAGAGATTGGAATACGTCAAGCAAATAATTGAGGACGTAGGTTGCAAGTGCTAGAGTTTAGCACAGGAAAGGAATTCGTGGCGGGCCGCATCAAACCAGTCAGTAGACTGATGAAAAAAAAAAAAAAAAAAAAAAAAAAAAAACTAGTACCGATTGCTAACTGATTTCATTTCTTTTAGGAAAAGTACGTAATTGCGTATTGTGTATGCAATAAATCGGTAGGTTCCTCATCATGCTATAAATACATTTCTATACGCCACCATGTTCTTCTTGAGATGTCTTTTAGCCCGTTCGGTGTTACAATGCTAAATGCATTCTCAAAACGATTGTGTAGTTCGTCGTTTGCAGCACAACGACGTGCAGATACATGTTCCTTGATGACTTCCCATAACGAATTTTTAGGTGTGCCGAGGTCAGGCCTTCTTGGTGGTGATTTCAAGGAAGTTGGTTTTACTGATGAAATACGACCTATCCACCGTCCTGGAAAATGTAGGGACTCGCGCACTGCAAGAGCGTAGTGACGATGACTCCCTGTTACTGCAACCACAGCCGTTCTGTGAGGCCCCTTTCCCCAAACTGAGATATTAACCATCTTTCTAACATGTGTATATAGTTTCCGCCATTGACAGTCCCTTCAAAAAGGTGTTGTCCACACACACGTTGTGATGACATAGCTGCCCATATCATTATGTCAGGCGTTCCTTTCTAACTCAACTGTATAACGAGAATTCTCTTTGAGCGAAACGATAATAAATGGCACATCCATCTGAGAGCAAAATCTTGGTACTGTTCGTTGCATTTGGATATTGAGTTAACAAAGCACGACATGCTATAAAACTTACTCATTCCTGTCTGCATCCGATAACTGTTTTGCGAACGCTATTCGAAAAGGTCTGACCTTAAGGTCTTTTTTCATGTGGTATCGCAATATATGCTCTGTATACTGAGTTACGAAGCACATTCGTGGGTCGACTTTATAGGAGATCGTTCAATCGAGGAAAAGACTCTGGCACGTCTTTCTTCGCATATCTTCTTCCTTCCACTTCGCAGCCGGTATTTGCCATTGCCAAAAGCCAATCCGTGTCTTTCCCAATGCAAAAGTGTTGCCTTTCGCTGTGCAGCCTTATTACATCTTTCATGGACTGCTCCCATAATCTGTATCTGTCTCTTTGTCTGTCCTGTGTGTTGCGTTCGTGCACCCACACACTTGTCACTAAGTGCTCCTCGGCAATGTAATTATGACAACTCACATCTGGCATGGCTACAAATTAAAACGCGACTGCGACTGTCAAAGTGTAAACATGAATTTCAACAACTGAGTCCAACAACTGATGAGAAGTAACATGGCTACCAACATACATAATACAGGTTTACGGGGACGTTTCAACCATACTGTATACTGTTTGTGTCTTGCAGCAGGTATGCTTTAAGTATGACCAGAATCTCTTTGGATTTTCTGCCAGATTTAGAGACTGAGTTTCGTTGTTGAAGCTGATAAGGCATCTAGCATAGAAGCCCAAGTTAAGTTTCAACCTTCAGTAAAACGTTGCCAGTCTTGGAGATTTTACCTTTTTTTCCTTTTTTAATTTGGCATGCTTTTTTCTTGATTCTGCTACTGGGTTCTAATCTATTTTGTGTAGCAAGGAGGATCAGCACCATCTCTTATGAATTTATTTAGTATACGTATCTTAATGGGCGTAGACACTTTCTCTTCCAATTTAAGCCACATTTCGTCTACGCTGGTGTAGTCGGTTTTTGAAAGTAATGGGGACAGTCTCTTAGGAAACTGTCAAACGAAATTATACCTGCGTGTTTAAATAGATATAAGTTGCGTTTATATCTGGTGAATTTGTATGTTGCGGTGTTCAGTATCGCTACAAAGACCTTGCGGTCACTACTCCTTGTAACTGTCATGATGCTCCTTATCTGCTGCAGTGTCGTGGAATAGTAAAGAGTTGGAAACGTGAAATACTGTCAAAGTTTCGTTGCCTATGCCGAGAGCCAGAGGCAGTACGTTAGCCAAGAGGTAGGAGGATTGCACATATGTCGGAATGTGTCGTCACGCAGGGGCAACGGCTTGGTTACGCACAACAGGCGAGAGAGAATTGCTTAGCACGCGGGTTTGTGTTAGACGGAGACTTTCGTAGAGTGCAAGACAGAGGTATAGCGTCAGCTGTACTGCATTTCACAACTTCGCCTAAGTCTGCCGCAACAACACGTAACTCTGTCGCAAGAACACCTAAGGGGTGAGCACGACAGATGAATCAGCAGTATAAGTGGAACGAATGCGGTCATTACAAACGAGGATGACGTCAGGACGTCGCTCGTGCTTCCTTTAAATACGCCAGCTTTGATAGCAACAAGGCACTCGCAGTTAGACTTGCAGTTAGATGTGTACTGGGTCGCTGCGTAGAACCCAGCTCGGTGATCGACATGTTAATCTTTATTAAGGAGATCTTGCAGTAAGGGCCGCCCATCCAGCAGCAGACGTGAGGGGACAGTACCAGCCCTGGTCCTCTCTGCTGCCGCTGTCAATCATCAACCCAGGATTAGCAGACATCGCGGCAGACTCGCTCGCCGCCAGTGCTGACCACATGAGCCGTCATCCAGATCGGGTGGGGCCTAGGCCCTGTGCATCCACCGTCACAACCGGGTGAGCCGACGACGCTGGGGGACTGCAGCCCGTTCCGCCCGTCCACCGCGGACGAGCAACCAGGAGGAGCAGGGAAGAAGCCGGGGTGGGATAGAGTACACTCCGCACTACGAGAACGCCTCTCGTACTGACAGCACCGGTACTCCAACCCGGAGCCCCTGCGTGCAACGGCCTGCTGTGCGCCGCCGAGCCGGCCGGCCAGCTGGGCGCCGCCAGCCACGCGCGGCCAAGTAACGGCATTCCTCCGCTACGTCACAGCACGCGGCGCTGCGATACCAAGACTGCGCGGCCCGGATCTGGTGTCATCGCTACGAGTCAGCGAGGACTCGGGGAAGGTCTTTCATATCTCCAAGCCACATTGTACTCGGCAGGAATAAAGTCGTTATGAATTAATAATGTTTCTTTGGCTTCTACAGCCATTTCCTAGCATCCTGACAACTAGAGAGGTCACCGCTCGGCCATCCAGTCCACCGTAGGCGACCGGAACCACCGGGGCACCTACACTGCTCAGGATTATATGCTGTTACGAGTCAAAGTATGTTTTCCCAATCATTTATACTTCGAGTTGGTTCCTGAACTCTCTGTTCAAAATAATTTTCGGAAAGAGCTTTTAGTACGATTTCACACGATGTTTCATGTGAACCACCGACTTTGCACATGTATTTTCGCCAGCATGTAGACAGTAGGTTGAAGTCACTACCAACTGTAATTGTATGAGTGGGCTCCTATTGGAAATGAGACTCAATTTTCCTTTGAACTGTGCAACAACTGAATCATCTGAGTCCAGTAGTCCAGTGTAGCCTCTACCGATGCTAACTCACCTGATCTACCTACTTCAAATGCACTACAAGATAAACTCTCCATGTTACATACAAGGCAAACTCCCAATCGTACCCTCCTCAGATTTAGTGATAAGATAGCAGAATGGATAGTCCGCCAAAAACTGAACATCTACTTCAACATCCATACTCCGCAAGCCACCTGACGGTGTGGGGCGGAGGTCACCTTAAATTCCTCTATCGGTTTTCCCTTCTATTCCAGTCTCGTATTGTCCGTGGAAACAAAGATTGTCGGTGTGCCTCTGTGTGGGCTCTAATCTCTCTGATTTTATCCTCATGGTCTCTTCGCGAGATATACGTAGCAGGGAGCAATATACTGCTTGACTCCTCGGTGAAGGTATGTTCTCGAAACTTCAACAAATGTCCGTACCGAGCTACTGAGCGTCTCTCTTGCAGAGTCTTCCACTGGAGTTTATCTATCGTCCCTGTAACGCTTTCGCGATTACTAAATGATCCTGTAACGAAGCGCGCTGCTTTCCGTTGGATTTTCTCTCTTTTCTATCAACCCTATCTGGTACGGATCCCACATTGGTGAGCAATATTCAAGCATTGGGCGAACAAGTGTACTGTAACCTACTTCCTTTATTTCCGGATTGCATTTCCTTAGGATTCTTCCAATGAATCTCAATCTGGCATCTGCTTTACCGACGATTAACTTTATATGATCATTCCATTTTAAATCACTCCTAATACCTATTCCCTGATAATTTATGGAATTAACTGCTTTCAGTTGCTGACCTGCTATATCGTATTAAATAATAAAGGATCTTTCTTTCTGTGTATTCGCAGCACATTACACTTCTCTAGATTGAGATTCAATTGCCATTCCCTGCACCATGCGCCAATTCGTTGCAGATCTTCCTGCATTTCAATACAATTTTCCATTGTTACAACCTCTCGAAACACTACAGCATCAGTCGCAAAAAGCCTCAGTTTACTTCCGATGTTATCCACCAGGTCATTTATGTATATCGTGAATAGCAACGGTCCCACGACACTCCCCTGCGGTACACCTGAAATCACTCTTACGTCGGAAGACTTCTCTCCATTGAGAAGGACAAGCTGCGTTCTGTTATCTAGGAACTCTTCAATCCAGTCACACAGTTGGTCTGATAATCCATAAGCCCTTACTTTGTTCATTAAACGACTGTGGGGAGCTGTATCAAACGCCTTGCGGAAGTCAAGAAACACGGCATCTACCTGTGAACTCGTGTCTATGGCCCTCTGAGTCTCGTGGACGAATAGCACGAGCTGGGTTTCACATGATCGTCTTATTCGAAACCCATGCTGATTCCTACAGAGTAGATTTCTAGTCTCCAGAAAAGTCATTATATTCGAACATAATACGTGTTGTGCCCTCTTCCAATCCTTTGGAACGCTACACTCATCTAGAGACCTGCGGTACACCGCTGCAAGAAGGGGGGAAAGTTCCTTCGTGTACACTGTGTAAAATCGAACTGGCATCCCATCAGTTCCAGGGCCTTTCCTCTTTTGAGCGATTTTAATTGTTTCTCTATCCCTATATCGTCTATTTCGATATCTACCATTTTGTCATCTGTGCGACAATCTAAAGAAGGAACTGCACTGCAGTCTTCTTCTGTGAAACACCTTTGGAAAAAGGCATTTTATATTTGGGCCTTTAGTCTGTCATCCTCTGTTTCAGTACCATTTTCGTCACAGAGTGTCTGGACATTTTGTTTTAATCCACCTACCGCCTTGCGTCCTATGCTAAGAATACATTATAGTCGCAAGTAAATGCGATGAACAGTGAGAGCATGCGAGATACAAAATAGATGTCTCATGCTAATGAAAACAACAAATAAACGGGTGTGAACTACGTTTCAACAAAGCAATTAAAGAGTCAAGGCTTCCAAAATGGAACTCAAATTCAAAACAAATGGTTCAAATAGCTCTGAGCGGTATGAGAACATCTGAGGTCATCAGTCCCCTAGAACTTAGAACTACTTAAACCTAACCTAAAGACATCACACCGAGGCAGGATTCTAACCTGCGACCGTAGGAGTCGCCCGGTTCCGGACTGAAGTGGCTACAACCGCTCGGCCACCGTGGGCGGCAAACATTTGTTAAAAAACCCAGAGCTATGTTTGAAAGCTTTCCACCTGTAAAAAGCTGTATTTGCAGTCAGAGGATTTCTGCACATCAGCATGCATCAAACTATTGATGTAAATACGGCTACAATTCGATAACATGCAATGAAAGTCAAAGTGCCCCGGCAGATGGGCGAGGAGCTGCTACCCAGTGAGCCGTCGCTAACAGCCAAGTACAGCCTGCGCGAATTCCGCGTCTCAATGGAAACCAATTTACGCCGTCTCCTGCCTCCTCGTGAACAAAGGAAAGCAATACGGCAGCTCATTATAGGTTTCTCTTTCCCGTTCGGCGGGTATAAATATAGCCGACATCGTTTATTTTATAGACCGTTCTTTTTATTTTCTTTGTCCCTTTGGTGCAGCTACTTTGACGCGCAAAGGCAGACGACAGGTTGTGCTTAGGAATTAATGAATTCAACAGTAGCGCGCGCTGAGGTCGATGGCCCGTCACGCCTTCCGCTGAGGAGTCTGAAGGACAGCCGGAGATGAGGAAGGTGGCAGGTGGCTGTCGGCGGCAAACTTACGCTGAAGATCGGCCCTGTGAAGACAAGAGACAAGAAGCTGACGGATGGGCGCTCCAGCGGCGCTACTTGTCAACGCAGGGAGCGGCAGGGGAATCCCAGAAGACAGAATCCGGGTAGCGGGGAAGTCCCGCTGGAAGGGAAGGTAGCTGCCAGCACGTACAACTCGGCGATATGATTTTCATAATGCGACCCACCTTGGGGGGGATTCAATAAACAATATTCTCTTACGGCCGTAGGTCATGTTACAGTATCTGAAAAGAAAATTAATCCTCTTATTGTATGAATGAAATTGTGACTGACACACTGCAGTAGATCAGGCATCAGTCAGCCGCACTTGAGAAGGCTACGAAATAGGCGAGACAGCGAGCTCCAGGCGCTCAAGAAAGAATTAGTGCTGGCTGGCAACTAGACGCTACCACTCGACTCGCCGGTTCATCAGTTTCAAAATTATTGTGTTTATGGATTTTTAACGTTATTCGATCTCAGAAGATAATTATTTACAGCAATTCCGCTTTTAAGTATAAAATATTGTGGCAATGCAGTAAATGTGACAAGCTGACTACATTCAATCCACTTTTATTTTCACTATATATATATATATATATATATATATATATATATATATATATATATATATATATATATATGCCGCTTTGTGTGTGTGTGTGTGTGTGTGTGTGTGTGTGTGTGTGTGTGTGTGTGTGTGTGTGTGTGTTTTACTGTGAATACACTGATTACATTTACACTTCATGAAATCTTTTTGAAAATAATCAACAGCTTTTGACCACATACGTACATTGTGTTATATTTTTTCTCATTGCCGATTTCCCGAGTAATACTTATTACGTTGAGACAAATGAAACCTGTGTTAGTTTCTGAATGTTCTGAGAGCACTGTTCCTACATTATACTTGCTGAAAAGTTCTATATTTCACTCCACGACTTCGTCACATTATACATTTTCTCACCTATCATGCTGTAACAGGCGCCATTGTGGGTTATATTTCGTAACGAGGTCCTTTTCTTCTTCAGATGCATTTAGAAGCAAGTTGATGAGTAGCTATCGTCTTCTCAGAAAATGTAACGTAATCACAATAACTATGGTAGAACTTCATTAAATCTAAACAACTACATTTATCGTTTTATTTGTAAAGCATGAAATTTAAAATTTTTTACATACAAAAATTGAAATCCTTTTAATGCTAAGCCATGCCATAACTTTTAATTTATCAAAATGTAAATTTTTATAAGCCGAGAACGTCATTTTTCATGCAGTAACATCGAGAACACCATTTTTATATCTACCCAACATTTACTTTCTTAATCATTACTGTGTTTCACGACATCACAATGTATGCTGTAATTTTGGTTTTTCCATTTTCTCAGCTTATATTGTACATGCGTAGACTTAATTTCTTTTTCACGTGGAAAGTCCTGCACTTCTGTAATGTGAATTATTATATCATTACAAGCGGCATTTGATTGACTTGACAGCGTCAGTTTCAGCTTACCGTAGAGAATGGGTATAATACAAAAGCTGAGTGAGGCAAAACAAAGAATTTTTACCAACGAGATCTCTTATTCATCCATTCAAATGAAACATTGCCACGGGACCTCTTACGTGCGTGCTGAAGTGCATTTCATTCTGTGCATACAGTGACTTAACTTTGTTGTATTCGTGGCACTACGTGCATACATGTTAGCACCGTTTCCATGTAGTGGCTCTTCAATGTCTGTAGCCCAGTATTGACTTCATCACTGACGTTATCAGAAATGTCCTATCTAACGTGGACACATATGCTCATGATCAATAATCATGCCCAAGCCCTCAACAGATGTTGCAGTTTCTCTTATAAGGTGGAGTTGCAGTGACATGTCCCATATTAAGAGTACAATTCCCCTTGGTGTTCTACAGTTTCTCATTGGCGCTGTTCTAACTCTCAGGTCTGGATTCTTTGCTTTAGCATTCGAATTATTTGCTAGCAATTTTCTTTGCTGTTGCACTTTCTATTAGTCCTTAGTCTTCTGACTGGCTTGGCATGAGGCGCAAAAAATGTCTTCTGACAATCTTTTCACGTCAGATGTGCAACTGCACCCTACGTTCTCAGTTACTATTTATTAGATATTTTCCAGTCTCAGTATTCTCTTACAGGTTTTATCCTTTGCAGCACCCTCTAGTGACTTTGAAATTCTTCTCTGGTATCATAACACATGTGCTAGCATTCTTCCCCTTCTTCTTGTTGGTGTTTCATACGTTGCTTTATTTCATCTATTCTGAGGAGGATCTCCTCATTCTTTATCTTAGCTAGTCACATAATTTTCAACATCCTTCAGTAGCTTCACATCTCAAACATTCTGATTCTCTTCTTTTCCGCATTTATCAGTCTATCTATTACCATAAGTTCTGTGCTGCAATCGTACGTTCACAGAACTTATTTCCACAAACAACGGCCAATGTGTGGTACTTGAACACTTCTCTTGGGAAGGAATGCCATCTTTGACTGCTTTAGTTGCCTTAACTTCGTGGTCACCAATTTTGGTGCAAAGTTTATCCCTAATCTCATTTCTGCTACTCCTCATTCATATTTCCTCGCTTTTCCATTCACACATAGCATGTGCTAATAGGACTGTTCATTCCACTCAGCAAGTCCTGAAATTCTTCCTCACTTTCACTGACAATAGTGCTGTAGCCAGCGAATCTTACCGCTAATAGCGTCCATCGTGAATCGTAATCCCACTATTAGATCTTTCTTCTATTGCCGTCATTGCTTCAGAAGAGTACATCCCTCTCTTACATCCGTTAAAATCTGAGCACTACCGATCTACCATTTTTTATTGGCTCTGAACACTAGGAGACTTAATTTCTGAGGTCATCAGTCCCTTAGAACTTAGAACTACTTAAACCTAACTTACGTAAGGACATCACACACACCTATGCCCGAGGCACGGATTCGAACATGCGACCGTAGCGGTCGTGCGGTTCCAGACTGTAGCGCCTACAACCGCTCGCCCACACTGGCCGGCCCATTTTTATTATTTCCTCTTGTTTCTTGTACATATCGTATATTACCCAACAGTCTCTGTAGCTTACAATTACATATCTGAGAGTTTTTGGTATCTCACACCATATTACATTGTCAAACACTCTTCTTATGTCTACAAATCCTACCAATCTGTCTTTATTTTTCTTAAGTCTTACCTTCAACATCAACAACAACGTCATATCACTCTGATGCCTTTACCTGTCCTAAATCCATACTGATAAGCACCTACTTGCCCCTGCTATCTTTGGAACTGTGCAGCTGAAATTTTCCGGAACGTCTGATGGTGTGCCTCCAGTCCCATAGATTCTACTCATCAACTTTAATAGTCTTTTGATTGTCACTTCCTCCAGTGGTCTTATAAATCCTTAGGAATGTTATCTGTCCGTTGTGCTTTATTTGATAGCATGTTTCACAAAGTTCTATTACCCTCTGACTCTAAAACTGGATCCCCTATATTTTCCATATCGACACCGTTGTCCTTCTGTCAAGTCACAGGACAAATCCTTCCAGTCTTTCCGCCAATGCTGTCTCTTCTCTCCCTTTAACAGCATACTTCCCATTGAACTTTTGATGTTGATACTTACTTCATTTATAAGTGACTGACAATGCTGTACTACTTTTATAAAATTTTACTTACCATCGTCAAGTTAATATATACAAAAATCACGTTTTGCACACACCATGCGTTATGGAGAACACACGTCCTTAAAGCTGGCACGTGACTTACGGATATAAAGCTTATCCGACTGAGCAGTGCAGACGCCTCTCCTAAGTACATATATCCCGTACAGGCAGATGACTGAGTGGTACCCAAGATGAAATATGGTATTAACCCATGTAGTCTCCGTATAAGAGCGGAGGGGAATTGTTGCCCTGATCATGAGACAGAGGTGGATGGCATCCAGGACGATCCCAGAATTCCAAACGCCTATATCTGAGCAGGCTATGACTCCCGGAATGCAGGGTCAAAAATATTTGCATAATGGTGAGCGAGTGACTGGGGCTCCAGCCTAGAGCACAAGAAAATTTATGACAACAGGATGGGAGATTTTGCACATACAAGTAAACTAAATATTACTCAAGATCTCAAGATAATTCAGGGATACTTTTAAACAGAAACGTTCTTGACTAGTGGGTTTTTTTTTTTTTTTTTTTTTTTTTTTTTTTTTTTTTTTTTTTTTTGCCGGTCGGAGTGGCTGAGCGGTTCTAGGCGCTACAGTCTGGAGCCGAGCGACCGGTACGGTCGCAGGAATCTTGCCTCGGGCATGCATGTGTGTGATGTCCTTAGGTTAGATTTAAGTAGTTCTACGTTCTAGGGGACTGATAACCTAAGAAGTTAATTCCCATAGTGCTCAGAGCCATTTGAACCATTTGACTAGTTTTTTTTTTTTTTTTTTTTGCTGTAGGAAACGACGGAGTTACGTAAGTCGCGGATGCATTCTCAGCCACTGCTGAAACAATGGCGACCGAAGACTTTTTAGGAGCCACCTTCGTTTTGCCAACGGCCTTGTAATGAAAGCAGAGAAGCGGACAGCGTCTGTCTCACGAGGCAGGAAACTATTCCTACAACTTGGGGGGGAGGGAGTGACGCAATGATCAGTTACATGAGGACGTAAAACCCTATGGAAAGCACTGTATTAACGACGCATATCGCGTACTAGCAGAACATGTGGCTGTAATTGAAAAAGTTTCGCAATAATCTCTGAATCGGAAAAAAATTCCGGATTAGTCTCCTACTGGAATCAACGGGAGTGGATATCAATAGCGAGAGGAGCATGAGGAAAAGACTGAATAACCAGTTGAGGGATGACACTTCACGAGCAGGAGCGTAAAATGTCAAAAGCTCGAACGTGGCTGGGAAGATAGAAAACGTGTGAAAGGAAATGCAGAGACCCAATCAAGACACTATATGAATCAGTGAAGTGAAAACGATTAGAAGATAAGGATTTCTGGTCAGACGGATATAGGGTAATGCCGATAGCAGCAGACAATATAAAGGGTGTAATATTCATTATGAATAGCAAGGTATGGCAGAGTGCGACTTATTGTGAACAGTTCAGTGATAAGTTTAATTTCATCGAAATCGACAGCTTAACATGTCTGCGTTGCACCAGAAGAGGAAGAAGTAGAGAGAGTTCAAATGGTTCAAATGGCTCTGAGCACTATGGGACTTAACTTCGAAGGTTATCAGTCCCCTAGAACTTAGAACTACTTAAACCTAATTAACCTAAGGACATCACACACATCCATGCTCGAGGCAGGATTCGAACCTGCGACGGTAGCGGTCACGCGGTTGAAGACTGTAGCGCCTAGAACCGCTCGGCCATCCCGGCCGGCAGTAGAGAGAATATATGAGAATACTGAACAGGAAATGAAATATGTAAAGCGACATAGTACTTTAATAATCATGGAGGAATGTAATGTGGTAGTAGGAGAAGGAATAGAATAAAAAGAGTTACTAGAGAATATGGGCTTGACTGAAGTAATAGTAGAGAGGGAAAACTAAATCAATTCCGCAGTAAATTTCTGCTAATAGTGTAGAATCAACTGTTCTAAAATCACAGCAGAAAGAGGCATGCTTGGAAAAGGTCAGAAGTCGCGAGAACATTCCAGCTGCATTACATTATGGTAAGACAGAGATTTCGAAACCAGTTTTTGGCTTGTGAGGCACACCCAAGATGAGATAGAGATACACAGTTCTGTAATGATAGAGAGCAGATTGAAGTTTACGAACATCGCCCAGAAGAATCAAGATGGGGAGAAGTTAGCACTGAAGTTGTGAGTAATGATGAGGTACGTTTTAAGTTCTCTTTATCATGGCCACAGGAGATAGTTCGTTTGGACAGAAATGGACGTATCTAAAAGTGACAGAAGTTGGACAGACAAACTTAAGTACGAGGAAGGTATTCTCTGGTCAACGCAGAAAATGGTGTAGCAAATCGAGGGAAGAAAGAAGTCCAAAATGGTCAGAGAAATTTTGTCTTCTATTGGGCAAGGAAGGGAGGTTTGAACTACCTTTCTCTTCTACGATTACGTTTTTAGAAGCGAGACGAGAGAGGAGATCGACTGTCCCGGAATTTAGACGAAATTCAAACACGTGAATGTGGAAGACCAGAGTGGACTCTGAAACCTCTACTCCCAAAAACCACGTCCAGCGTCTCGAACAATGTGGCACTCTATTATGTGTAAGGCGGATGCGTGATCGCACACTAAGCTGAAGCAGATTCTCCTGCTGCAATCAGGCACCAGCAGAGATTATGAAGACTCTTTTCCTGGTGCCGAGAATACACATGAAGCTTAACACTAAGTAGACACCACAAGATCATTTAGTACAGTTTATAATATTGGATTTTGTAAATAAGCCTGAATTAGGAAGGAAACACGTGTAATATTAATGTAAGGAAACACTACAATAGAACGATTGGGAGAAGCATTGATGACTGTTCAAGTACGTCCTGGCCTAAAAGGAGACTGTTGATGGTCCACCACATACTGCGTAGCTACAAACAACATCAAGCAGGAGTGACAGTCCTCAGCATAAAATCTGTCTTCGTGACTGACTTAAGAGGAAATGGGGATCAAAAAGAAAACGTCAATAGTCATCAACATTTAGAAACATATATTTCGGGTTTGTGCCGCATAAATTGAAGTACCAGTGAAGACGACTGTAAAATGCCCGCACTCAAACACACTTATACTCTCTATCTCTCACCTGACGTCAGTGGGGCGGACGAAATCTGGGCCTGTCAATTCGACCCCAAAGAGGTTACGAATCAGAGATACAGTGCGTTTCAACGATGTAGAGTATATTTCCACGCTCTGCTTGGATCTTAACGAATCCCTCCTTGATAGCCCTCAGTAGCTACACAAATGTTTCCTCAATAATAGTGTGGCCAACGGAGATTATACTGAAGACTAATACGGGTGCATTTGTATCCCCTGCTTTCTTGCTTTGATGTGTAGCTTGTATAGTAAATGTGTCCCTCTAAATGTCAGTGCGATAAAGTATGGCACAAAATGATGCAGAGTCACCAGGTGCAAGTTCCGAAACAAGCTTTCGTATGCTGGCAAAATACTAGAACAAATGTATACTAGTCGATTTCCTTCTTATTGATATACCCAACCGTATATGTGGCCCTAAACAATATTTATTGTACACAGAAAAGTGACCTACAGAGTATACAGAGCCTACAATCAGTTCTCGTAGCACGGCTGTGTCGCTCGGTCTCTCGTCGTAAAATGTGTGGTTTGTTCATTTTGATAATCAATCATGATTACTCTCGCTGTACTTCGTTTATGAAATCTACTCATTAAATGTATTCCTAAGTACCGTTAAAGTTATTCTTAATCAGATACTAAATAGATTTAACCACCATTGTATTTTAAATATTTCCGTGTCCAAACATTGGAATATGTCAAGACTGTAATTGATATGAGTGGTTGATGAGCAATAGTGCAGCCCTTAACTAGTAGATATTTCATCCCATTTACGACTGTTACATGACATTTGTTAATATTATTGGCCAGCTGACAGCATTTTCACCATGCATTCATCCTCTGTAAAGCAACTGGTACAATCATCTACTGAAGCATCCTCTCTTTACATCATCAGCGAATATCCTCATATAGCGATGCTATCAACCATGTAAATTACACTGATGAGTCCAAAACCTTACAACCACTGCCTATCGCGAAACTGTGTTCCGCCTGGCGGCGTTGCGGGGGCGTGCTATAGCAAGAAAAGTTCAGTAGTTTCACGAACTACTTTTAGCAGAAAGTGGAATAATTTCTTAGGAGCCGCTCAGTAGCACTGCGTCAAACTACCGCTGGTCAGTAGGAGTGTTGTGGCGACATGTTGCTTACAATAACATGTACAAAAGAATTGTAAGACAGATAGTCATTTTTATTGACTCATCAATCTTGTGATTGGTTTGATGCGACCCGCCAGGAATTTTCTGCTGTACCAACTTCTTAATCTCAGATATCACTTGTAACCTACCTCCTCAATTATCTGCTGGATATATTCCACTCTCTGTCGTCCTCTAAAGTTTTTGCCTCCTACACCTCCCTCTAGTACCATGGAAGTCAGTCGCTGATGTCTTAACAGATGTCCTATCATCCTGTACCTTGTCCTTATCAGTGTTTTTCACATATCCCTTTCCTCTCCGATTCTGCGCAGAACCTCCTCATTCCTTATCTTATCGGTCCATCGAACTTTCAACATTAACCTGTAGTACAAAGTCTCAAATTGTACGATTCTCGTCTGTTCTGGTATTCCCACTGTCCGTGTTTCACTACCATACAATGCTGTGCTCCAAAGGTACATTCTCAGAAATTTCTTCCTCAAATTAAGGCCTAAGTTTGATACTATTAGACTTCTCTTGGCCAGGTATTCATTCCCGTATTTCCAGTGCTAGTCTGCTTTTGAAGACTTCCTTGCCCCGTAAGTCATTGGTTATTTTGCTGTCTAAGTAACAGAAGTCCTTAACATCATCTACTTTGTGACCATCAATCCTGATGTTAAGTTTCTCTCTGTTCTCATTTCTGCTACTTCTCATTACTTTCGTCTTTCTTTGATTTACTCTCAGTCCATTTTCTGTAGTCATTAGACTGTTCATTCCACTCAGCAGATCATGTAATTCTTCTTCACTTTCACTTAGGAGAGTAATGTCATCATCGAATCGTATCATTGGCATCCTTTAACTTGAGTTTTGATTCCACTCCTGGATCTTTCTTTCTTTTTATCCGAGAATTTCGTTCTTGGTCGTCCACTCTTATTATTCCCTCTTTGTTCTTGTACATATTGAATATTACCAACCTCCCCCTATAGCTTACCCCTATTTCTCTCAGAATTTCGAACATCTAGCACCAGTTTACATAGTCGATCGCTTTTTCTAGGTCAACAAATCCAACGAAAGTTTCTTGATTTTTCTTTAGTATTGCTTCCGTTATCAACCGCAACATCAGAATTGCCTCTGTGGTGCCTTTACCTCTCTTAAAGTCAAACTGATTGCATCTAAGACAATCTCAAAATCGTTCAAATGGCTCTGAGCACTATTGGACTTAACCTAACTAAGCTAAGGACACACACATCCATGCCCGAGGCAGGATTCGAACCTGCGACCGTAGCAGTCGCGCGGTTCCGGACTGAAGCGCCTAGAACCGCTCGGCCACCGCGGCCGGCAACAGCCTCAATTTTCTTTTCCATTCTTCAGTATATTATTCTTGCCAGCAACTCGGATGAATGAGTTGCTGATTGTGCAATAATTCTCGCACTTGTCAGCACTTGCAATCTTCGGAATTGTGTGGATGATATTTTTCCGAAAGTCAGACGGTAGCCATACTCAGAGAAAATCTGCGCCGCTCAGTGGTAATAGCCGTAGCGGGAAGGACGATGTCACCACTCAAGGGCAAGACTTTTGTTACAAACTACGCGACTGGGCGTAGGGTTTTAGGGTAAAAAACGCATTTCAGACCGCTATAACTACGAGTACCGAATTTTGAAGCAGGGGCTTTTAGCAACCAGCAGCACCACCACGACTTCAGGTGCACATGGGTAATGAGACGGCTAGGCACCGACAGCTGCGAACGTGACTTCGGGACAGGGTCACGTCTGCCGTCACTGACCCTGATCCCCCATTCGCCATTTAGTCTTCTTTCGCTTACGTTACGCGGTGGATGTCGCCGGGCCTAAGTCACCTAACTGCGGGTATCCGTTACTGCAGATCACTGTCACACGCAGCGCCACTGGTGCCAGGGCCGTGTCTCACTGTCAGGCAGTCACTGTTTCTACGTCAACATCGTGGCATACTGACAGTCTTCCTTCTCACCTGCGTTGCTTCACTGGCCTGGGTCGCTGGAGTGGGGCGTGTTTGCCACGCATTGCCAGCGATGTAATTTGTACCTGAGATTAAAAATTGTTTCTCTGTCTTTAGTCTATCTACTGGACCACAGCGGCCTGCAACCACACCGACCACCCTTACCGAGTGACGTTGGCATTCATCAGTATACAAATTGAACAGAGTCTAGTGGTGAATAATTCTAGCGATGATAGTGGAAATTCACATAAATGGCTGTGGCATAGGGCAAGTTGCTATGGTCCGACGCCTGGAAACGAACATCACGGCGAAGCTGGTCGTCTGATCGTATGCTGCTGTCGCTAACATCTATGGAAACTGGTTGAAGATCGACGAAAGCATGAGTAGGGAACAGTTGATATACAGGACATAAAATCCCGACTGAGGCGTGCGATCATTTTTATGTTAATAATTGGCACCCAATGCTGTACAATCGCAACAAAGTCACGAAATGTTCAGTTGACTCTTATTAGAGCATGAAACGCGTTTCGGGTTTACGCCCATCTTCAGACATCACAAATTTCAACACCATCCTAACCAACCAGGCGTACAGCCGTGACAACTCAAAGAAAGTGTCGAATAACATATGACTGCGGCACAAGCAGTCATATGTTATTCGACACTTTCTTTGAGTTGTCAAGGCTGTACGCCTGGCTGGTTAGGAAGGTTGAAGTTTGTGATGTCTGAAGATGGCTGTAATGCCGAAACGCTTGACATGCTCTAATGAAAGAGTCAATTGAACATCTCGTGACTTTATTGCTATTGTACAGCATTGGTTGCCAGTTATTAGGCAACCGTTGGTTGGATGTCCACGCCTTGTAGAGCGTGGAGGTCGGAGGGATTCTGCTCTGTAAAGCACGGTACACGGTCCAATAACGGAGTACAGTGCTGTTGCACACACGATTGTTTTGCAGCACACATTGTTAAGCATGGGGCACTGTAACAGAGGACTTCTACATGTTCTCTCAGTGACCACATCTTTAATAACGATAGCACTGGGCATGCGATCAGCAAGATTGCTGCTTGGTTGGACAAATCGCTCTTGTACGCCAACTCGGAGGTCGTCTTCCGATACATCATCATGCTGAAAATAGTTTCTCAAACAACCGCGTCATTGATGCAGGCCGTTGCGCTCAGTATTATCCCACTGGAACAATCAACTACGCTCCCCTGACAGTTGTGAACTGCCAGGTCCCTTCAGACTTGATGTCTTCTCTGGTGGCGATGGCGTCTTCCATCGGGGTCCACATAACAAATCCACATGATAATGAACTCACGCTGATGTCTTGGTCACCAAATTCGCCTGATTTGATCCCCCTTGGAACACTCTTGGGACTCCCACAAGCCATCCGCACTGAGATGCGTGACCTGTGCGTAGACTTCTGTGCCATAACCTCCAGAAACATGTCAAAGCCTTCTCAAATTTTTGTCAAGCAGAATCGCTACTGTATTTCGTTTCAAAGGTTGACCAACACACTTTTAAAACATGGGTCCTAATGATTTGGTTCATCGGTGTATATATGGTGGGCAGTTTAACGTGGAACATCATAACGATTCGAAAAATTTGCATCATACAAAGAAATTTAAGAATTAAGCTGACTATATTGAAACGTCACCTTAGAAAAATAGTCAATTACTGTGCTGGTAAACTTCTAAGTTATTTGATACAGAGACAGCTGTGTAAAACTGAACGTACTCAGACATTTCTCTCTTTACTTATTCTGATCATCAATAAACTGACACACAATATTTTTAGCGCAACGCAATCTGACTTTCAATAAACCCTACAAAAAAAAATGGCCCTGACTAGCAATAACCTATACCTTTCATGAATCACTCTCCTCACAAAAATCATCATTACCCGAACTACTGCAACACAGCGTGCACCAATACTGCCAGCTGAATAAAAGATTCTAACTACTGAAGTCACTAACTACTGATAGGCATAGTTAGCAAATGAAAGATTTTGATAGAGAACAAACAATGCATTTAGCTTAAAAATGTTCAAAAGTCATCATATATATCAGTTCATGATATACAGTATTATAAATTTCCTCTTTCTGGTGGACACACGTCCATGTCGTCCGCTCTCAAAACTCTGGCATCTCTGTCCCCACATCCACCACTCCTGGCGGCTCACCTCCAACTGCGCAACGCTACGCGCTGTTCACATCCAACTGCCCAACACTACACTATCGAATATTCTGACAATGCCAACCAGCCACAGACTGCACACAGCACAGTCAGTGATTTTCCTGCAGAGCGCTACGTGGCGTTACCAACATAAAAACCCTACTTACAATTTCGCAGGAGGTAGTGCCATTAATCTGCTCTGACGATCAGATCAAGATCACTTTATTTCTGATATGGAAACCGTAACTAGACCTTAAAACATCACATTTTGTCCACACACAGTTAGATTTCAACATAATTTTGTTTTTTGATTCGTAGTATGTAACACTATAAGCAACGAAACGACATGTAATTCCGTTTCTTGAGTCGCTAACTGCCATGTTCCTTTGCTAAATACAGTTTGCAGTGAGTGAAATACATTTTTTTCTACCTAGATGTTTATTGACTTGTGACAGGCTGTGTTTTCATGCTGCCTGACAGGTAGCCATAGCGATCAGTTTTAATCTAATACAAGAGCAACGACGTGATCGTCGTAATTTCCGATCATTTCGGAGAGATTGTTTACATTTTGTGTGTTTCGTCTCAGAATCACATCACCCACCGCAAAATGCAAGTTCAACAGCGATTCTGAACCTTTCGAGAATCTCGTCTAAATGATTTCGAAGATTGTACTGACTTATGGGCTTCCGTTTAGCAAAAAACATTTCTGAAAAATTCTAAAACGTTTTCCAGAGTTAATGGCACTTCTATAAAAACCATTTTAACTTACTTGTTGTAGGTGTATCGTCCTACGCTCCAGGCCTCTCTTGGCAGTCAAATACAGCAGAGAAAAACAAAAAAGTTTATAGCATGTGAATATATTACATATTTCACTAAAACGCGTGATTTATTTCGCAAATTAGGATGTGTAGTACGAAATCAGTGTTCTTATTTGAATCAAGAAAGCTTGATTCGGCAGTAAAGGAACCACGTAAGAGAAAATATCTCTTCCACCCCTTCATGTATGGAACATTTTTCTCAATTTGTGCACTTCACACGGTTTTCGATGTCCCAAGCTGAATCGGTCACTCTGCATACAACCTGAACATCAACTGTCGTGACACAATTCCTTAAGGTATGTCCGAAGTTTCGTTCATATCTGTTCACATCTCTCTTCTGAGAACCAGTTAGTGAATTCTGTTGACTAAGAAGTCTCAGCCCTACGTAAACGCGATGTGATACTCTGCAACACTTATATTGAACATTAGGCTATAGGATCGGGTCCAGATGGGTGACCTTTCTAAAACTGTTTCTACACGTAACCTAGATAAACAATATCTACTCTTCTGTGCCTCGTGAATGAAAAGATGGAGCTGAGATTACTCTTTTGCTGCTTCAACAGTCGAAGTGCTTGGGTACTGTCACAAATATTTGATTCAAACTTCTATTGAGATGGAACTGGCGGCGAAATCTGTCTACCGAGGTGATTTTTAAGGCCAGTGGTAAATGAGCTGTAAAAAAACAAAGATCAGA